>NW_009912206.1:0-977 GCF_000696875.1 Nestor notabilis
TGGAACTAGATGATCTTAAGGTCCTTTCCAACCCTAACTATTCTATGATTCTATGATTCTGTAAAGATTTTTAATTGTGTCAACTAGTTTTCTTACAGATGGTTGAAAATATTTTAAAGTAGCTATTTTCACTTAAGTAATTTGGTATGTAAAGTTATGCATAATACAACCAAATTCATAATTCTTCTGAGATGTGATGAGATTTTATGTGTTATACTTAAGTGTAGGGTAGTTTTTGAACCTCGTTTACTGAACCTCCTTTGCTATTAGTTCTAGTTAGTGTAATTTGGAGGAAAAGACACTGATAGAAGGGGTAGTTTTGATTTTGGCTCTGAGTCACTGTGAGCTCCAGATCTCTTTGTCCCAGTTTTTTCAAGCCATTATCAAGCTTCGTAGTACTATTTATGTAGTCTGAAAGTATTCCTGGAGGACTAGTTGTATAGTATGCGTACAGAACCATCATAATATGCCAAAAGCCTGTGAAGGAAATGTAAGGGGTAGGCTGGAACTTACTACCAGAAGATCTTTGATGTAATTGGAGAGGCTTTGCCCTCCACAGTTGGCACAGAAAGGAAAACTGAACATTGGAAGAAACAAGAAGCCATGAAAGCTGCAGTGAGCAGGATTGTTTCCTTCAGCCAAGCTGGCTGAAGTCTAATGACAGACCGCTGGAAGCTGTGAACTGGGAGGCATCACACAGTAAGGGAGTATCTTCCATAGGGCATTATAGGAGGACCAGGACCAGTCTTGTTCCAATAATCTTTCATTTGAGTTCACCTGTTTGGCCCCTTTGAAAAATATTTTATTATCATGGCCGATCTCCTGCAAGTGCTAGGCATTCTGGGATTCTTGAATGAAAGCAAGTGTCAATGCACTTGCTTGATAGTGATAACGTTCCTTCACTTCAGTTTGAAAAAGTCAATACATGAATTCCCATCAAATCAGTATTTATGGCAGCCCAAGGAAATCCATCAGTA
>NW_009912206.1:1008-3481 GCF_000696875.1 Nestor notabilis
GAAAGAAACATTTCCTAGACACGCTTAAGTAATTTTATTTCCTTGTACTTGTGCTGTAATTTTACAGCATTGAATTGCAGTGTCATTTGATATGAAATACTATTTATAACTTCTTTTTACTGTAGTACTTCAGGACTGATCAGGAACGTGGCTGTCTGCTATTAGGTGTGGAGATACAGCCCTAATACAAACAGGACTGCAGCAGCTTTGTGTCCAGAACTTGAGGCAGGAGTACTCACCACATGTTACTTTAAGAAACCAAAGCCGTGTTAGGGCTCCTTCCTCCTCCACTCAAATCCCTCCAGCACCTGAGTATTTTGCAAAACAATAGGTCAGAATTCCTGTCTTGAAGGAGATGATACCATCTACTTAGACTAAAAGGCACAAGGCAACATAAGAGGAATGAGCAAAATGAGCCGCAAATTGTTTACACAGCTTTGTGGATGGAAGGATGGGGAGACTGAGGTTGCTATGGAGCAAACATGAGGCTGTTGTAGAACAAGTGTGAGTGACATACCGTAAAGAAGGGAAGTACAAGCTAGAACTGGGTAAGTCAAACCCAAGGACAGCTGTACCCAGACTGAGGATCCTCTTTGGGCGGGTTCTGCAGGATTTCTCATTGACCTGTTTTTCACTTGAACAGAGTTTCTTTCATTTCCTAAATTGTGTTACAGTTTGATTCAGCTTAATTTTTGGAAGAAGCACTTGTTTACAGTTATTTAAACCTACAGATTTTAGTACTATTCATAGCTGATGATGGAGTTATAGCTGTTTCTGTTCCTGCCAAAGAGAAAGGTTCTCTATTCTTCTGTGGATACTTCACTACATTGGTTACTCATACTCATAAACTTAGAAGCATACACATTTCCTGTACGCTTCTAAGTTTATATGACAGCTTTTCTACACATCTGACAGAGCTTATTTTCAAGAAGCATAAAAATGTAATAAGTTTTAAGGCACATGTTCTTTTGTACTTTTATAAACAAAAGAAGTGCTATTTTTATGGTAGCTTCAATTGTTCAGCTCACTAGTTGCTAAATCGGCTTTTGTTTTTCTCATCTTTATTTCATTTAAAATATACTAACTCTCATGATCACTTTGCAATTGGTAATACTTAATAGTAATGTTATTCTATCGTATTGTCTATCTTGAAGCTGTAGCTATACAAAATGTATATAAACTAAAATCTCCATACCATAACTGAAAAGAGACCATCTTGGACAAAACCAAAACAACACAAAACCCCTCACAGACTCCAAGCTCAAGCCATAGTACTTCAAACCCAGAAACTTGCAACATAAAGCAGAAATACATACTTATTTAAAAAAAAAAAAAAGGAAAAAAAATCTTCCTAGAATGAAGAATTTCAGTAAGGAGAACATAAACTCTGTGAGTAGACCTGCACTTATGAGATCCGTAACATTTCTGAACAGCTGAAAAATGCAGTGGAAATTTTTACCCTTACAAGATATGGCAAATATGTTGAATGCAAGCACAGATTCAAAATGAGAAATTAAAAACTTTTTTCATTGCATTTGAAATGACAAAAAAGCTTCATAGTTAGCATTGGGTCCTCTGAAAAAATAGAGAACAATGAATGTTTGCTTCCTCATATTGATAAGACAGTGAGCGCTCTATCTGCAACTGTATGTTTTGATGCTGTTACCTAACTTAGAGTGTATATCTGAGAGAAAGTTTTAAAAACTACTAGTAGTAGTTGAACACTGGACTCCAGTGGGTGTCAGCCTCTTCAGCTGAAGTAACTTGTCTGTGAACACAGAAGTCATTCCCCTGTGTAAAACTTACCAGCTTTTAAAATATCAATAATTTTATAGGTTTTCTTCTGGTGGTAGGTTATAGCTATTATTTCTCCTAATAATGATGTAACAATAAACTTCAGTTGCAATTTTTCATATGCATCTAATCAGTGAGAAAGCAGTTTTAGGCCATAGATTACATCTTGGCAGTCAGGAGTTCCCATGTTAACATGTTTAAATTTGTACCCTTCTAGTTTCAAAGAAAGAATCAACAGCACTGCAAATTTCAGTCCCAGAAATACAAATATACAATACAGTTTTCACTGCAGATTTGGTCCTTGTCATGAAAGACCCCTGTAAATTGCTGTATGCACTCCCAGTTGCTCTTCAGGGCATTGGAATAGCTCTTTGCTTCCCACTGCTTAGGAGGCTCTCTGCACAGGACCTTGCCAGGCCTTTGTTCTTACTGTGTTTCCATTGCACAAGTATTCCTTGCTCACTGCAGGAGATTTATAGACCACGTCAGCAGTCAATTTTGAAAAATGTTGGTATTTGAGAATTCTGAAAGAATGGCATACAAAATAGCTAGAAATCTGCAAAGAATCTACCTCTGCGTATTTATTTTTTTCAGTGTTGAATAGACATTTACAATCACTTTAGGTAATCTTGTTCTTTTTTCTCAGAGATCACTACTATTTGTTTGCATTGAGAGGGTA
>NW_009912206.1:3520-4517 GCF_000696875.1 Nestor notabilis
AAATCCTGAAACCTCAGGGTCTGCACCTTCAGAAGAATGTGGAAATATGGAATTTTACTGGATGGTTTTGCTTCTGACTGTGAATTGCAGGCTATTTGTTTGCTTCCAGCACAGTGTCTCCAGTCAGTGAACAGAAACGACAATCTTCTCCAGGGATTTCACATCCAAAACAGATTCGGAACACTTGTTCAATGATGACTGAAGGCATAGATTTGTCTGCTGTCTTTTGAGATGCAAGAAGAGGGGAAGACTAGTTCTGCGCTGAGCATTCTTTGCATATGCTATTACCCTATCCTATTTTTTTAGACAAATGGTTATATAAAGTCATTTTTTTCTGGGAATTTCTCTTTCAGTGCTGCCTTTTTCACACCTTGTAAAACGTCTCTTGTTCAAAAGCAGATTCCTACATGGAAAGCCTATTGGGAGAATCCCTGCAAAACATGTTCAACAGTTAGTTCGTCTGAGGCAGCTGGAAACAAAATACCTGTCAAGATAGCATAAGCTACCATACTGAGAAAAAATGTTGAGGGGAAAATAATAAAAATATGAAGTCTGCTTTGTATTAATATGTCACTAACAGTAAAAAACATGCTCTTATTAAGAAACACCAAATGCACTTATAAAGGAATGTTGTAGCAGTGAGATAGGTTTCCAGAGGGAGGAAAGAACTCTGCTGTTGTGTCCTGTGATCCGGCCTGTGAGTAGACTGCTGCTATATGAATTAGAAAGAATTTGAGAGGTCTGTGGTATGTTAGATGTACAATTTAGTGATGCAACTGACGGACAGCCACCACAAAAGAAAGTGTGTATTCAATTATATTCGGGGACACCCCTACCCAACCACCTACCCGAAACGTAACTAGTAGGTTTAACAATTGCAAGAAAACTGAAAAGAACATCAGGAATCCATAAACTGATCATTAGCTTAGTGAGTAGCAATTTTAACCCATCAGTGCATCATCATTATCTTTTAACAGGTCCAGTGATTCCCTGGTTC
>NW_009912207.1:0-67789 GCF_000696875.1 Nestor notabilis
GGCGCCAGGCGGTGCCCGGGCGGGCAGGCCGGGCGGCAGAGCCCTGCCCGCTGCTCTTAGGAGGAGCCGCGTTCTCCGTAACAACAGGGGTTTCGTTTTATTTCCTTTTCCTGCAGGTAAATCTCTTGCGAGGAAGTAGCGGGAACTCACGTATCTATGTGAGGGTGGAAATTCAACTTCTCATCTGCGCCAGTGCAAGTGAAATAACAAGGTGTTGCCACAAAGAAATGTCATATTTGATAGCTGATCAAATTGCTGCATCGATGTCCTCAAGCCTCCCTTGTGAGGAAAAGTTTCAACAACGACAGCAAAAAAAGATACCGATTTATTATTTTGTTCGTGTTACAGAGCAATGCAATAAACAGTGGGGATGTGAGCAGCAGGAAAGCACAATAAAATCCTGGGTCATTTTAACTGGAAAAGAGAATCCAACCAGCACCCAGGGGTTTATCTCCAACTTTTTTGAAACGTGCTTGGAGCCTACCTTGACTTTCACAGCAGTTCGGCACCGTAAAATTGAACGTTTCCTCCAAAATATGAGCCAGAGAGTCAGAAAAAGCAGTGAGATACGTTGTTCCCAGAAGTTACAGTGCTGAGGTTGGTTGGTTTGTCTGTTTGCATGACTCTATTTTGCAACGGAGAAAACCCCAACAACGGTAGAGGGAAGTCTGTGCCTTAAACAAGGGCAGGAACAAGGGATTGCGTAAGCTGTACAAATGTGATTTTGGAAATGGGCCTGGCATGGGGCTAATTCTGCTCCCAGTGGAGTTCAGGGGAGTTTTATCATTGACTTAATAGGAATAAAGTAGGGCTGCTGCCCAGTGCTTTTCTAAATCCCATTCTTGAGAAGTTAGAATATGTAACAGACTAATTAAAAGCAGGTTTAGAGAAGACAGTTACACAGAAATGTTGGACTGAGTTCTACAAACTCCCGTAAGTATATGAGCAAATGCTTCTGTAAAATTTCAGGATTATATGTGAAACTGAAGGATCAGGGCCCCAGTTTTGCACCCAGCAAAATCATTAATTTCCTTTACTTTTTATGCTGGTTTTCTTTGAAATCTTATTTTTCTCCTGAGTTGTATTTTCCCACATTTAGATGTGAAACTATTCCTTAAACTAAACAATAAGCACTCTGATTTTGACACACATTTTCCAGAAATGTGTAACGTAGCCCAATAGCTGTGCCAAGATAAAACTATTTAGGACTGAAGAATTCAGCCTGCTTGGAAAAGGAGATAAGAATCTATGCTGCCTTTTTTTTTTTTTTTTTTTTTATTTTTTATTTTTAAGCAGCATTTAAGGTAGCAAATATGGAGTTCAGCTACTGAAAGACAGTTGACTAATGAAGAAGCTTCCTAAATGGCGAAATACCACTCTCAGCTTCAGCAAGCATATTCTCCTTCAATCGCTGTGGATGTGGGCGTATAATATTTCTCACAGATTGCCCTCAAATCTCATCACTACTTACATGATAATGTGTGGAGGCAGAATTTATCACTGGAAGAAGTGCCTTTCTTCGGTATTCTGAAATCATTCTTAGGTTGCCACATTTCTATAGCACTTCATGAATGGATGCAAGAGTTGAAAATACCATCCCATGGCATTCTGCTCCTGTGTCTCCTAAACTGAAGCCCTTTGACCTCACCATCCACTTGCCTGCTTCTGGTTGGGTTTGGGTTGGAAGGGACCTTAAAGATCATCTAGTTCCAACCCCTCCTGCCATGGTCAGGAACATCACCCTAAGTGCTAGGTGTTACATATGAATCCACACCAGGGGTTTCACTGCCACCCGCATTGCTTCCTCTGGAGCATGAGGAAAGTAACAACTAGTATTTTCAACGCAAAGACAGAAATTGTTGAATTCTGTAGCCTCTGTGATGAGATGATCAACTCAAGGACAATGATAATCTAGGCCCTAAAATGGAACTCCTCATCTGAACAGGACTCTAAATTTTGTATGCAGAGCATTTCTGTTGTTAGCACCTAATGTTACAAACAGTTACCAGCAAAGTCACATGGGAACTATTCAGTGGGACTATTGATGCATGTAAAGTTACTGATGTACCAAGTTGTTCACAAGATGAGGGCAATGGGAACTGAAAGGAAAAAAACCCAACAAACCAGCCTCAACCCAACATTACTATACAAGTCCCTTGGAGGTTTTTGTCAATAATTCACTTTAGGCACAATACAGAACTGTACAAGATACTCCAAAGAACACAAAAGTGCAGGGAGTACCTCAGAAAAAAATACCTCAATACAAGTAGTAGAATCAAAGGTTCTACATGCTCAGTTTTGACTGGCCATAGCAGGTAGCGTGGCTATAAAAGTTCTAACACATTGATAGGTGCTTAAATAGTGTCAACACCCCCCCCCCCCCCAAAAAAAAAAAACCAAACAAAACAAAACCAAAACCTGAACCATGAACAAATGAAGACTGGGGTTTGCAATAATTGAGTGACAGCAGTGAAAAGCCAACCTGCCTGCACCAGGGCTTGCACTGAAAGAGCCTCTTTCCATAGAATTTTGTCAGTCTATCCCCCTAATGGAAATGTTAGGTTGGGGTTTTAGGGGTTAGGTTGGATGTTTGGTTGGGTTTTTTTCCCTTTTATTTATTTATTTATTTGGGAGGGACTGATTTATCTGCATTGCTTCCTGGATTACATCAGCTAAAAAAAACCCCAAGCCTTCAGGCAGTTGTTTTCCTATGCTGGGTAAGGCTGGGTCCTATCCAGTTTGGTTATACCAAAAGAATACTGGACTGCACCCCTTCTGTGGAGGGAAATGCTTCTCCTGTGGGTTTAGCTGCAGGATCAGGAATCATTTTCCAGCAATCACGCACAGGTCAGGCATTTATAGAAAGGTAGAACTGATACATGAGAGGTGATGAGAGAGAGATTTGCATAATCAAGGGATAAGGCGCTTTCCTATAATAAATGTTCTGAATAGGCTTTTTTTTTTTTTTTTAATCAGCTACACCTAATTTGTCATGGTTCTAGTGTTGTATCTTGCCTAATGATGTGGAATTAGCTTGCATGGTCTAGAAGATACATGTAACAGATAAGGAGGGTATTAACAGTTGGTCCATTTTTAGGCACGTTCAGATGAAGTGGAGATTTTGACTGATACATCTTTTTGAATCATGAGTTTGTAAGAGTACCACTCCCTTAAAAAGGTTCCCAGTATTACATTCTGCTTAATGCTACCGTAAAAAAATATTTGACAGCTTCCTTTTGAAATGCAATTCTTTTACTCAGCTTTTCGGAGATACTTTTAACAAGCTTGCCTTTGGGAATGTGATTCACAAACCCAAGTTAGACATCGAGCTCTTCATGGATTAAGTAAGTAGTGTGACATAGATGTAGGGTTCCCAGGGCTCAGAAGCTGGATTCGTAAGACCCCGCATGCTGTTTGGAAGGAGGCTTTGGCCATTTGAGTACCATTTGAGGATGCGTGTGAAATGCTCTCTGACTCTCAGATTTTGGCTCTTGGCTGCAGTTCTGAGTTCAGTATGTGAGGAAACTGATTCACAGCCACAAAAACTGGTTGATCTTCAGTGCTTTGAGAATAAGGTACTGCCTCATGCTTTTCTTTCAAAGCACAGAAGAAAGAAGTGTTGACCACTTATTTAGGAGCCCTGTGGTTAGAGCACTTGCTCATGAAGTTGGACATCTGTGTTCAACATATTTTGTATCTCAGGGGGTTCAAATTACCCTCTTTTGCTTTGCAGTAATATCCTGGAGAA
The DNA here is from genome assembly GCF_000696875.1 of Nestor notabilis. Lineage (NCBI taxonomy): Eukaryota > Metazoa > Chordata > Aves > Psittaciformes > Psittacidae > Nestor > Nestor notabilis. The sequence continues at coordinate 3,749 of NW_009912207.1, forward strand.
TGTGTACATTCCCCACCACCTTTCCTTTTGAAGTAGTGACTCAGAGAGGAGTGCAGGACTCTGAGGGAAAAGAGGAGAAAAGTTTTCCGTAATGAGTGTTGCTCAACAGCCCTAAAGTGGGAATGTTCCACTCCCAGCAAATCCTACAGCCTAAGAACTAGGGCAGGAATCTGAGAGAGAGGAGATACCAGTTTATTCCCTACCCAAAGAGAAAGATGGTGAAGAATGGTCTCCTATTTGAAGATTAAAAAAAAAAACAGAAGAAAGAAAATTAAATTTTATGACAGCCTTTCTTAAATATTTCCTCTAGTTAAGCAAATGAGATGAATGTGGCTAATTGCCAAACTTTATAAATGCTATAGAAATACACCAGGGATGTGAAGCTGTAAGCTCTCAGATCTTCTTACTCCACTCCAACTGTTTCCTGATATGGCACATCAATGCTATGAAAGGTCTCTTTTCTACCAGTATATTTGGAATTATCTACCATAACTCCTTCTTATCCCCACCTGAGGGGGATGTATTCATTTCTCAAAATCAAGGCTCTGTAGTGCATGCAGCTTTCAGTGCTTATTGGGAGGGTTTGCTGCAAGTGTCCACCTAGGAGTCCAGCTAAGGACAGAAAAGATCTGATCTTTACCTACTTCTCAGGATTTCAGAAGGCACAGAAGATGAACTGCAAGAAATGCTGCCTGAAGAAAATATTTTACTCTCATTCTATAAAAGCATGAAAGATTAAAAGCATTTTCTTCAGCATTGCAAGAAGCCTGCGTCTAGGATTTGAACTCTGACCACTTGCAGGATTGCGTTCAGTACTAGCATGATGCTATCATGCTCAACTCCACATGGCATCTTTCAGAATATCTCAAGTTACTCCTTGCTTTTCATCTTTTTTTTATTGCTACTGTTATAGACTCTTTGCACTCCCTCAGAGCAAGCAAACAAGGCCATGGTGTTATGTGTGCAAGGGAGAGGTAGGAAAATAAAGGAAAGAAAAAGAGCTACAAACTTCTGTCCCTCTTTCCAAATCAGTTTATCAATGCTGACATCCTTGAAAAGGATTTTAGCTGTTGAGCTAGGAAATGGAGGTTAGCAATTGTGGTGTTTCACCATTTAAGATTCAGATAGACATCTCATATAATTATCGCAATTAAGGATGAAGTTTTCTTTAGACATCCCATGAAATTTCATCTGGACTGTAGATCTTTAAGAGACAATTAAAAGTCATGACAGGTACCTCTATTCTCTTTCCTTGTCCCTCAGAATTAAAGAGACAGCTATTACATAAGGATTGATACGCTCTTTTACTTCCAGTCTCCCATTTCTGTACCTACAATCCCCAGCAAAGGTAGAAATATATGCCACCAGATATGGCATATATTTAAAGGGCAAAGCTCAGCTGATTGTGAGTGGCTGAAAGCACTTTACTACTGTGCTTTACTGTAGTCTTAATTATCTTCAGTGGCACTAAAATATCTTGTGCAAGCACTATGACTGTGGCAACTGCTTTCTCCCAGCAGAGCTTTCTTTGCTGTCATCAAATTTGTATATCGCATTTAGAGGTATGATCCTAGAGTTTATTCTGACATGACTAAATCAAGACAAGAACACAAAATTTTGTGAGAGGATACTTGGAAAACAGACTTACTTTCCTTTCCAAGGTTACGTAATTTTCCTGAACCAGAGGGGAGATATGCTGGCAGAAAACAAGACATAGCCATTGGAGCTGGGTTTTGCAGCCATTCAACAGCTGTACTTAGCAGCCAGATGATGGGAATAACTGGACATCTTGGTTGCAAACTGGAGCTGGCTCTTCTAGGACATAGCCCCAGGGAAAAGCGGTTAGAGCTGAGGTTACTAATCTGATAACCCTGCTAAGGAATAAATATATCATATAATAGATGACGAAAAGTATCAACAAGAGATCTTAAAAGACACTGTGAATTACTAATTTATTTCTTTATATTATGAGTGCTTAGTTTGTACAAACTTTTAATTCCATATTTAATGACTCCTTGGTTATTTCATAAAAAACAAAGCTGAAAATGTTCCGGAGCTTTTATCATCCCAACCATGTGTGATGCCATGTGGATTATGTAAATTGTCCTCATCTAGTAGCTGAAATGGTGTTCTTGTGCCTCTCTTCCCAATGGTTATTTCACTAACTAGGTGGGTTAATTCTGCTCAACAGCACATTTTAATAGAACAAGTAGACATGGCTTACTAACTGTACCCTGATTGACTGAGGCATTACTCCAAATTTGTTTTTTTTTTCTTTTTTTTTCTTTTTTTTTTTTTTTTTTGAGTCTATTTTAAAGCTGCTTTTACTTTCTGCAGGTCTTACACAGCTTTGAGGTTGTAAGTAGCACTGGTTATGTATTTAGTTATTTTCTTAGTTAATCTTTCCTATTGAAAATACTCCACTGTTTACCAGCTCTGTCATCTGGCAAAAAGTGATGTACGTTTTTCCAGTGATTCTAATTAGGACCACTACACATTTTCTCTTCACAGACTTTTGTTTCAAATTGTTGTGGCTGGTTCCATCAGACCTTCATAGATTCTCTTACCCAAGCTACAGAAGTCTATTGGTGACAGAGAGTTAATCTTTTATTATTTTCCCTCCTGTGCCATGTGTGTTCTGACTCACCTTGACACATAGTGACGATGTGTCAGATGTGTCCAGGTACCATGTGACGGGCTCTGTGAATTTGTTTCTGTAGATTCACTCCCAGAGTAGTGGATCTCAGCTGCATGCTGCCAGCTGGTGTGTGTGCATGCAACACACACGTGTCTGCTCAGATCTTACGCAGTTGTGAATTATTTGTCTTCTCTAAATGAAATCCAGGAGTTTCAGCTTTAGCTCAAATCTGATCTTTTATGCTACTGAAACTCCCTTGTTTGATTTACTGCTTGAGCTGAATGATGCAGAAAAAATAAGGGCTAATCTGACCTTTGCTCTTGCTGTTTGGCTAAACCAGGATCTTATTGAAAACCTAGATAAGAAAAATGTCTTTGCCATTTTTTTGTCTGTGTTATGACGAGCCTTAGTTCCTCAGCTGTAAAAAAGAGCTAAGTTTTTTCACAGGGAAACCTAATGTATGGAGTTTGCTTTGATATCCTTAGAAGAAATGTTGGGGGGGGGGGGGCAAAGTTTTGCTTTGTTTTCCTTAGAAATTAAATTCTTCTCAGTTTTCAATGTTCAATTGCTAATCCAAGGACTTGTAGTACACCACTGACAATCTATCCTAGGCCAGTTCTGGTTCACTTAACTTTTTTGACTGTCTTCATGAAACACAGGTCTCCTCCACATACGTCCAGTTGTCCCTGAGCCTTCTGCTTTATTGACAGCTGTATTGCTTCAATACCATCTGATGCTCTGGTTCTTTGCTGCAACCCTGAGCTTGTAGTGTGTAATGCTTTCCTGATGCCTTTTTTTCAAGACATCTTTGAGTGTTTTATGTCCCCCCAAAGCATCAGGCAGTATAGGATCCCAGACTCAAGAATGACAAGAGTGAATTAGCAGCAAGCAGCTTTCAGACAGGCAGATTTCTGTTTAAGATGAGACTCAGGAAAATATCCAAGGCTGAAAAGGGAAAGTAATAATTGAGTCAGAAGCAAATGTTTCTTAGGGAAACCCTCCTGACTCAAAGAAGATGCTGAAGACTAGAGAACATATTTTTCACTTTCAAACTGGTATTTGTGGTATGAAGGTCTTAATGCATGTAATGTCTTGAAAAAAATGCGTATATGTAAATTAAATGTATAAAGTGGGGTACAAGTGGGAGAAGGTCCTCAAAGCTTTTCATAGTTTCATGCCTCTTTGTATGTTTCTCTCATTCTCTTTTATACAGTCTGTTCCCTTAATGTCCCTGTCAGCAGCATATGAACCTGCCTTTGTCTTGAATAAACATACGGGGCAGTTACAAACATGCTGAGGTTTTGTAACAGTGGTGACCATCAATATATTTAGATAATATATCTACTAAGAGGTTGTTTCCGGTGTTTTCTCAAGCTAACCAGTAACTGGCTACATTTGAAAAATATTCATAGTCTGTTCCTTATTTTTGGATCATTATTGGCATCAACTATTTTGCTGAAATGAAAACAATTTGACATGTCTTTTCCCTTATGTATTTGAATCAACAGATGATGGCCAGCAAAGTAAGTTAATTGTTAACTATCCACATGAATACAGAGGACAAATTCAGAACAAAGCTGAATGAGGCATCTGGGTAAGGTTGTCATGCTCCTAGAATCACCCAATAAATATAGGTTTACCTTGTTTTTTGACCTTTTTCCTCCAAAGGTTAGTGTAGAGGCAGTTTCTTTTCAGGGACATATATTATTGTTTGGTCCTTCTTAGGAAGACATTGATTTGCAAACTTCTCTGAAACAGATTTTTAAAATTAGGTTGTTGGGTTTTTTCTGTATCAGCAAGGAGTGTTTCCTGATAGACAACAAAGTTTACCACATAGCATGTAAGCAGCTGCAAGTAATTTATTCTTCTCTCTATTTGGAGTGGAAGAAAGAATAAATTCATCCTACCTAGCAGGTAGGGAAAAGTCATGCTTTGCTAATGGTTGGACTGACATGACCCATCCAAGGCCTTCTGCAAGAGCTGGAACATACTACTTTTCTAAAAACAGATGGGATTGTCTTTGAAGATCTTTACCAGAAGTGGTTTGGTATTATGCTGTCTTTTGCTACAGCATTGCCATGTCTCTTCAGAGAATGATTTTCTGTCTTGTGTTGCCTTAGGTTTACTCATCTGTTTTAGTTCACAGTGACAATTTGATAGTGCAGAACTCAGGTGGCTGGAAAAATTAATAGTCAAGTATTTGCTTCAGAGTGTTAGTGAAAAACCGTTCATAGAGCACTACTAAAAGGTAAAAGCCTGTTTGCCAAAGTTATATCAGAATGTTTGAAAAAATTACAAAGAGCTCTGTATATAGCAGAAAGAATCTTGAAAAATTAAATTCTGATAAAGGCTGTGCTGCTTTGTTTTGTTTCTCAAAAGGGTTGTTGCACTGGGAAGGCTCATGCCGATCGTTCTGTCACCAGTCCTATCCTATTAAGAGTCCTACTGAGGCTGTGGAGAGGCCTCCACAAGGCATCTCAGGGACCACACCATTATCACTGAGGTGTTTTTGCACCTCCAGATATTTAATCCGTCACTGACATGTTTGTGCCACGTGTAGCCATCTGATGGTCTTGTAGAGAGGCATTAACTTCATTTAAGCCATCTCATAGCAAAAGTGGGAGGTTTGGAACATGAGCTATAGACGCCTATGGTGTGCCCCTATATCAAGTTGTTCTGAAGGACCAAACAACTGGCACTCCCCCATTCTTTTGTAGCCTGCACAGAAGAATACATTCCCCCCAGCCTGGTGCTAGGCCCTGTTGGCATATTCTGCAAAGGTTATTGGTCCAGTAATTCTCTTCCATGAGGGGAAAACAGAGGCCTGACTCTGACTAGTTGAAGACTGACAACACAAATATGGACCATATGGTACACGGACTGCTGAGGGTGTTGGCAGAGAGCAGTTCTTAGGGCTGTATGTATGCGGAAGAAAAAGTAGGGAAGAGAAAGCAAGCCTTTGGCAACAGAAGTCTGTCCCTGAGGCACTGTGTCATGGAATCAGATATTGTCACAATACATTATTTATGGCCACCTAGAGTCACAACCCATGGTTATCATCCAGGACAAGATATTTTTATAGTTGTCTCTTGCACTAGCCAGAGGCAAGACTGAGACCTTAAAACAGCTATCCCTCACCTCCTCTACACACCAGCATTTCTTAGCCTTACTGAACTGTTGTCCAGATGTTGACCAGGATACCAGGGAAAATACATATGTGGTATAATGTTTTCAAAATCTGGGAGAGGTTTTTCTTAGAGCCAGTTTTGTTACCATTACTGGTGTTAGACACTGCCTAATTCTGTCCTGATTTTGTCAATTGGTTTACTTTCGGTGAAGTGGAAATCATCTGTGTGATGGAGTGTCACCTGTGTGCTGTGAAACTTTGACCAACAAATTCTGCATAGAAGCAGTGCTGTTCCCTGCAGCTGAATCTGTTTATAAGCATGGCTTAGAAGTAAAGCCACCAGGGCAGCAGGGTTGCTACTGTGCTTGTCTGTGAAGCGGCTCATGAATGGCTAATGCAGTGGACTAAATACTAAGATGAATGCCTAAATATAAAAGTAAAGCAGACATAATATTAAGAACTAGGAAATGTGAATGGGTTGCTTTTGATTAATGCATTAACCTAAAATGAGTTACTTTACTGTCCTTCCCAAAACAGGATGGGTGGATATGGAAAGTGGATCCATAAATAGAAGTTGCTGAGTTGTGTCCTATGTCAGGCCTGTCTAGTGCTCCTCATCTGTTGCTTTCCTTCAGTTTAGGTTTAGAGATTTAATTTGAGCTGCCCATCACTGACATGATGGTCAGCTCTTGCCTGCTCCAGCATGGGGTCCCTCCCACAGCAGACAGTCCTCCATGAATTTCTCCAACATGAGTCCTTCCCATGGGCTGCAGTTCTTCATGAACTGCTTCAGTGTGGGTCCCTTCCGTGGATGCAGTCCTTCAGGAACAAGCTGCTCCAGTGTGGGTCCCCTGTGAGGTCACAAGTCCTGCTGCAAACCTGCTCCAACATGGGCTCCTCTCTCCAAGGGACCATGGGTCCTGTCAGGAGCCTGCTCCAGCATGGGCTTCCCATGGGGTCACAGCCTCCTTCAGGCATCCCCCTGCTCCAGCGTGGGGCCCCCCGGGGGCTGCAGGTGGAGATCTGCTCCACCATGGACCTCCATGGGCTGCAGGGGACAAGCTGCCTCACCATGGTCTGTAGGGGACAAGCTGCCCCACCATGGTCTGTAAAATGGGCTGCAGGGGAATCTCTGCTCCAGCATCTTGAGCACTTCCTGTCCTCCTTCTGAACTGCCCGTGTGGTCTGCAGGGCTGTTTCTATCACATATTCTCATGCCTCGCTCCAGCTGCAGTTCTGCATGTTGTTTGTTTTTTTTTCCCCCATCCTACACATGTTATTCCAGAGGTGCTATCACCATCACTGATGGGCTTGGCCTTGGCCAGTGGTGGATCTCTCTTGGAGCTGGCTGACATTGGTGCCCCCCCAGATATGGGGGAAGGTTCTAGGAGCTTCTCACAGAAGCCTTCCCTGTAGCCCGTTCTACTACCAAAGCCTTGCCACGCAAACCTGATACATATATGAACAATGTTTAAACAATCACAGAGATAAATTTCACTTGAGAGGCTGTTGCTAACCCAGTCATATATTTCCACTATTTACCACTCCATTGCCAGTGGTTTTTCTTTTACAGTAGGCTAGATTGATACTACTGAAAGACTCAATAGGTGGCAACCGGCCAGTGCTAAAATTTCTTTCTCCTACTACCTGTACAAACCTGACAAGAGACAGGTTTATCCTGCCTAAACATTTCCCACAGAAGCAAAGCAAAAGTATTAGGAAAGAACACAGTTCCCTGACGGACCTATTTGCTCAACAAGGTATCACTAAAGAGACTTGAATAAGACTTTTGGTTCATTTTAGGTTTTTCTTAAAACAGCTTTGTAGGATTAAATAAACAAGCCTTGTATTACTGTAAATAAAATACACCAGATTGCCTTCTCTCCAAGAAGGGTACTGACCCCTCATAAAGTTTCCGTTTTACCCATTTTTTCCTTTCTCCTACCGCATATCTAACAATAAAGCAATGAACTTCAGAAATTTAGTTTCATTTGGTTTTGCTTACTTCTAATTAAAAAAAAAAAAAAGCTTCAACTTATCTTATACTATAGTATACTATACAGAAATCTAATAGGTATCATTTATAACTTGTAACTTGCCCGGAGAAGCTGTGGCTGCCCCATCCCTGCCAGTGTTCAAGGCCATGTTGGATGGGGCTTGGAGCAACCTGGTCTAGTGGGGAGGTGTCGCTGGCCATGGCATGGGGGGTTGGAACTTAGAGGGTCTTTAAGGTCCCTTCCAACCCAAACCATTCTATGATTCTATCACTAAAAACTCCACTGTGGACATTATTCAAAGGTATAAAACTGCAATGAATGGACAAGCAAATATACTTGCTTTTTTTTTTTTTTTTCTTTTTTTAGTGCAGAACTCAGATATTTACAAACATAAATCTAATTCTGCAATCAGTTATACTCAGGTTAATTTTAGTCATCGAAAGAGATCTTGAGGTCAGGCTGTAATGCTCTGTAGTTGATCAAATGCATCTTGGTTTCATTCAATCTCAAGTGCTGGGTCAGAGGGGTCTGGCTCTGAGTCTTAATGAAGATGAATTTTCAGAATGTAGTGCAATACAGGACTGACATAATGTTGATAAGTGAAGAAACACACCAAGAAGTGGAAAATTTATGCTTGACCCTTTTTTGAGTGGTTCTTAAACAAGTCTGACCCATGATCCCACTAAATCTCCAGCTTCTTCCTTATGCCCAGGTATGGGTAGTCAAGAGGACTGCTCCCTTCTTCCATGCACCTTGTGGGGGAAAGTTATGGTGATTTTGGTTTGAATATTGGCTCAGACTGCAGTAGCATTAGCTTGAGCATGAGCAACCTTGAATCATGGGCAAACTGACAGGGGAAAACCAAGGCGGAGAGCAGATGTAAGAACTACAAGATAAGACGGAACAAATTGCAACAAGAAGCGGGACTAAGCAAGTAGAAGATTGTCACATGGACAGTGGTAAAGAACCAATGGAAGAGCTGGAAGTGGCGCATGAACATAGAGGCTGAACCAATCATAGCAGCTTGGCTTATGCAAGAAATATTAGTATGCTATATAAGGCAACATAACCAAATAATAAAGGATCTTTGGCTTTCTGGCAACCAGAGGTCCGTGCCTTTAATCTCCACAGTACCTCACCCTGATTGTTAGACTAAAATGCATTCTAAGGCTCTTGAGAAACTTCAGTCAGTGTGAGATGCAGTCAAATCTAGGTATCAGAAAGTATTCTACAGTACTCCATGATCTAAAGTAGCTTCTAGCTATTGTTAGATTACATATAAAATATTTGTATAGACCCCTTGATTCTGTAAGTGGTCTGAATCTTGTTGTCTTAGAAAAATCTCTCTCTTAAGGTGATATTACTAGTTTTTAATACGGTGTTAAAACCAGTTGATGTTTCTTTTCTTCTGTTGTCATTCTTTGTTGTTCTTGACTAGAATTTAGGAGGTCAAGACACCAACTAGTCCAATAAATACGTGCTAAAGAATATTTTGTCAACATAATGTTACTAACAAACATTACCAAAAAACCCAAGGTAAATTGTAGGTTGTCAAGCTTTTTCTTACCTTTTCTGGCTGCTTGCAAACAAGGACAAAGTGTAAAGAATATACCCTGGCAGATGGCTACCCTTAGTAGGGCCATTTCCACCAACTCCTCTGTCTCAGTGGAGAAAGACAAGCCCTTTCAGATGTGATAAAGTACAGCCTCTTTGGGCTTTTGTTCTGAATCTCTTCTGGAAGCAACAGAGAAAACTCCTGGAGCTTGTAGAGTAATGCCTGTGATAATCACCCAGGAGCAGCAGACAAGCACCAGTGGTTTCTTCCAGAAGTTTAGGAAAGCTCTGGAGATTTTCTTTTCTGAATCAGGTATGGAAGCAGGCAAGTGAACAAGCTGGTGTGTAATATCAAGAGAAAACCCGCTCTTGCCTGATAGCAGTATGTGCTAGTAGCTCTGTAACCTTGTTCCTAAGGCATGAACTATTAGTGAAAACAGGCCTTTCTCTCTAACAGGCCTCTCAGAAGCACAGAGTAAAACATTAGGACTTGAATGCAGTTTCCAGTTGCTGCGTTAACGAAAAGTAACTGAATTGCACTTTGACAAGTTCCCTTCACAGAGCTAGATCAAAAGCTGTAGTGAGATGCACTGATCTGCAGTGCTCTTGACTGGAGTGCTGATGGGTGATCTTTTTCTTCCTGCAAGGATACACATATATCCCTTATTGGGGATATTGTCATGGCCTCCCTTCGCCTATCACCTTTGCAAGGACTTTTTTAATCCTGTGAAGAGGTAACAAAGTATCCATAGTCTGCTCTGGCAGTGCCCATGAGCTCTGAAACGTTCAGGCTAGGTACTGAGAGACTGCGGAGTTAAACTTTCTTTTAAACTGCTGTAAGAAAGAACAGAGTCAGTGTCCCAATACCTTGGATGTTTTCCTTTCCTCTCGAGCCACTGCCTGCTATATTACCTTCACAAAATAATTTCTTTTTTATAAAAGCCATCTCCATGTAAAGCCTCTCGTGTGCAGTGACTCAGGCAAAGAGAGCATCATATGTGGGGAATCTCCTTCCTTATAGATCACTGTGAAGAACTGAGATAATTTTACGCAATCAAAGTGAAAAACTTCACAGCTTACTCAAATACAATATTGTTGAAGTTTTCTCATTAATGTGGGGACAAATAGCGAAGTGTTGTGGCTGTCGTTAACACAAGTGTCTTTTCTTTCAAATCAGTGGATTCTCAATCAAAGGACTCCCTCTGTCCTTGGGCTTCCTTTAAGGCTACATTTAAACACACTTTTTTTGTTTGTTCAGAAAGCTGTCATTAAACAGCAATAACCTTTTATTACTGAATTTGGCTGGATTTGAATGGGTGACCTAAAGATTAAAATTCCAGACTCTGTTACTAATTAACAGAGTCATCTGAATCCCTGATGGATTTATTATTTAGTACCCCAGACCTAGGTAATTTTTTCTTTCATTTCACAAAGGTGATTTTCACATCTTTTGTGATTTGAAAGCTACCGTTTACTGCAGAGCAAATTTAGTATACATGATAAACACTACTACTTTTTGTCCTAATTCCTGCAAACCTTCAGTCACGTTCATGTTCCTAAAGGCTGTGCTGAGGCAGGAATTTATGAGGCTAAGCTCTGTCTCCCAAGTTTTCCCTTGGGCAAGTGCTATGTGCTGGGTTTGCATTGGGTGTGAAAAGGTAAAATATATATTAGTAAAATATCTCTGCTTATTTGTAATGATAACAGCTTTTTATTAAACACAAAGCATAATTTTCAGCTGAAGAAATTATTTTTCTATCACATGAGATACTCAAGCTGCAGGAAACTGCTAGATGTGAGAATATCTGCCACTGTTTCATTGGAAACCTGTGAACAACTAAAGAGGTTTGAGCTGAAAATTGGATTTAAAGGTAAATAACCCCACCTATAGGGTAATAAGTAAGCTCAGGCATCTGAATGTCAGTGGCCTAAGCAATTAGAAAATACTTTTTGGAGGCTAAAAGTAGATTACTAGAACTATGCAATTTCTTCTATATATCAACAGTGATGGAAAGAACCAGACAGCTAAATCTCTGAGGACTCAACTGTAATCCCATGTAAACATTTCATTGACACATGTTCAGCACAATTGCACTCTAACAAAATCTTTATTTTATAGTGTAACATTTGCGCAGCACTGTATTTAAAAATATGATTTAAAATAAGACTTTTAAAACTCAGAAATTTGTTAGGAATGAATGTCAGGCCTTGTGCAAAGGTTCTAGGTACCATATTAATGAAAATGAACTTAATTTCATCCTGTCAGGTTCTAACCAGAAGGCAGCTTTGCAAAGCTGATTCCACAGCCGAAATGGTGCACTGGGAACAAAATCTAAGGGCAATTTCAATGTCAGTTTTTAAGTTCATAGCTAATTGGTTGGTCTGTTTTTCTCTTACATTATAGGTTTATGGGAAGAAAATAGAATTGTAGAAGGGCTTTCAATGGTGTTTCACTGTAAGACTCCAACAGCTCAGTCTTCCGTTTTAGTTTACATGTTTGCAAACATGTTTACATGTTTGTTACATTACCATTCTGAATGAATTATACGGAAGCTTCTTGTTACCCAGCATCTAGTAAGGCCGAAGTCACAGCTTTCAGTGAAGGAAAGTCATTTAAGATAGGTCTTTTACAGTTTACATATCCACAATTACAGGGAACAGATTTTTCACTGTCAGGCTTAATGTAGCCTGAACAATATCAGACTCACAGAGGTTAAAAAAAGCTTTACCTAATAAATTACTGATTACTTTTCCTTGCTATCCTAAATAACTGTGAAAAATGTGGGAAGAGCAAGCCCATATACCACCTGGGAGCATTTCCCAGCTCACTGATTCAGTTGTGAGCTGAAGGCACATGATACTTCTGTACACGCTTCACCCCTCTTTTCTGTGGTTTAGTTTCGAAGGAAATCATAGCTTTAGCATACCTGTATTATTAGGGAAATACCACTGTGGAACGCAGAGAGCAAAGTCCTCTGCCATGCTGTACAGGTCAATCTGGGACAGACCATTGTATCATTAAGGTACATCATTCACATATACAATTAAAGATTTGGGAGAAAATAAACCCACACAAACAGATTTGAACACCTTTTATAGCAGTAGGGCTTATATGGCCCAAGTGAATAAGATTTAGGGTTGAAGTGCTTGGGAAAGAGCAAAGGACTTTTTGTTCAATAGTATTGTGTTCCTGTGTTTCTGTTTTCCAGGAAGGAGTACACAGAGGCAACTGAATCTTTGATGCAACACCAGCCAAGAAGTGACACCACTACCAGAGCTATTATCTGTATCTTTAACTACACACACACACGCACATATATATATAAAATACAAACTTACAGTAAACAGAAGTCCTGTCTGATCAAGTAATTTTTTTTCTTTAGAATTTTCTCAATAACTCCTGAGAGTTGTTGAGCTGTTCTGTGGCAATGTAATTAAAAGCAGAGCATTGTTTAGAGCACAGGAGACTGTCTTAATGAATAACGTACATTCCATAAGAGCTAACTTTGTATCGGGATATATAGAATAGCCAGAAAATGAAGTGATGGATGCCTCATTTGCACAGTGTAAAATCAGTGAGCATTAATTTTTTTTCACAAGGGTTCCTTAACTGTTATAATGATGTTTAGCCAGATGGCAAAAAAAAAAAGAGATACTTCAAAGAAGCAGAACACAAGGGAAACAAGATGGCACCAGAGTGAAATGAGAAGACACGTGCTGATCTAAATGCAGTAGGGTGGAATTGTTTTCTGCCTTTCACACAGGTGAAATAGAAGTCCACATTGATATATTTCTGGAAAAGGAATAAACAACAGTGTTTCTCTGAATGTCTCATGAGAATTCATGTTTTTATTAGTCAGTGCCTTTTATCAGTGCACTGCAGTGTAGCTACCCTGCTATGCTGGTAGGCTGCTTTTTTGTCTATCACCACCTTAGCACATATCTGATTGAAGGATAGACAGTATAGAACATCCCATGGCTCACCCCATGGCATCTCAGTGTCTGCAGGCAGTGCTGTAGGTTAGTCTGCGTGCCTGCAAGCTGGAAGAGGAAAAAGGGAGGTGTGACAGGAGCAGGTCCTTTTCGCCTAAGTGATCAGAGACGCAGGCAAAGCCGTACGTCTTTTGCTCCTGCAGCTGCCTCCTCATCAAAGAGTTGGAGCAGAAGCTGGCTACAGACCACTTGATTTCCACTGTCAGAACAGCATTCCCCTTATTCTCTCACCCCAACAGTGAAGCAGGACCAGGGCTGTGAAGAGAAGTTTTTGTCTGTCTGTATAAAGGGAATTTTTCTGCATCTTCAGCAGATAGTTGTGTTGGTAATAGGGTAAAAATGGCATATTACAGTGATAGTACAGGGAGACTAATCTTAACAAAAAATTGCAGAGATCACCTATAATTTGTACTGAGAAAAACACATGTTATTTTATCTCTTTCCAGTAATGGATCAAACTAATCTCAGTTTCTTTTGGGGAGAAGGGGAGTTAGATGAAATGATATTTGGGTGGAGGTACATTTAGTAACATTTTATGACATATTATTTTTTACAACAAGCATAAAGCTTGTTATTTTTGCTTCATTACTATAAATAAAAAACAAATGTTTTGTTTGGACACTGTAAGAATACAGTTGTGGCATGCCATTTTTACCTCTGTCTGCGTTTTCAAAGCAGAGGTGAGGTGAGGGAAGCAGGCAACTAGAGGTGGGCTATCAATGTACCATCTGAGCACTTTGGAAGTCACAGCCAAAATTAGGGGGTAAAACTTCACCCAAATCTTTCATAATAATGCCTAGCCCTACTGATAGGCTTAGCTCTCACTTTATTTCATCATGCAGATCACCTTCACCCTGCTGTACTCTGAGTCAGTCAGTCTAAGGAGGAGAGGTGGTGGTTCAGGGCTATGGTATTACCCCTTTCTGGACAGAAAAGGGGATGGACATGTCTGCCCACCCCTGGGGTCTGCATGTGTGCTCCTGACCCAGCCAATAAGTTTGTGATGTGTGCCTGGAGCATTGCTCATTAGCTGGGTCAGTTTATGGATGTCAGGGCACCTTTGGGTGCCTGGTTTTTGCCACTGGCCTCCCATACCCTCAGTGTGCATGTTTGGTGTTTTTTGGTCTGTCTGGTTCTGTGATTTAGCGAGGTGCATTGCTGTACTGTGTGCTGCTGAGGACTAATTGGTGCTTTTTGCATACCTCTTTCCAAAGCTGTGGTGAGAACTGAGTCTGAGCCTCAGCCTGGGTTAGGGGGCTGCTGGAAGCTGTGGTGTGCCACTGAGCACAACGTAGGGGTGAAGACAGGAACCCTCCAGGCAAAGTGAGATGGAGGATGATGAACACGGATGTGTGCAGGCAGATTACTTGCAGCCAGAGGTGAGAGCAGAAGTGGAAGTGTGATGACACAGACGCAAGACTGCGGAGGTGAGTAGGGCAAGGGCTGAGAGTGTTAGCAAGCAGTTGATGTAACAGGCCTTGCACCATGGTCACCTTGGCTGTGCAGTGCTCAGTGTAAGCTAGCTCAGGTCTGCCCTATACTACTCCATGTTTTTCCCCAGATTTCTCCCTTGAAAGCCCAGTAACAGAAGTAACAAGTAGTTTACTGAATCACTCACCAATCTTTCAAACTTTTGAACACTGAGAACTTTTTATAGACAGCATTAACATTGTTTTAATAAAGCTAGTATTCTATGATTTAAATAAATCATTTCCCATATCTCTGTCATGCTTAGTTTATTCTTGTTAGGAAAAGTTTATAATAACCCTAGTGGCTTATTAGCCACTTGTCAGAAGTGTGACTTTTAAGTTATTTAGGGAGACAATTATCTAGGGAGGCTATGTAAATATTCTTGAAGTAGAGGCTTGTCCACACAAGGGAATACATATAGAACAATTTAGATTTCACCTTTAAAAATGTGATAGCTGTTACATTTGTAGCTGGATGTAAAAAAATCACTGACAAGGGCATTAATGCCAATTTGTTTATGCTTCTTGCTCTGCCTTGACCTCATCAGCCTTTAGTAGGCACTGAGATTTTTCAGTTTCCATCTCTCATGCCAGTGGATGTGAGTTATACCACTGTAATTTAAAATAACAAACATATAGTATGCAGTCTAAAATAATGAGAAATTGAGAACAATTTTTAAGGCCAGATGGTTTTATAATCCAGCATTCAAAAGAATATCTAATGCTATTAAAAAAAGCAGGGATTGTTTGAACTCATCTATAGCTATTGGGCACTTCTCATTACAGTTAGGTCCGTATCTTTATCAAAGTATTAATCTTTCTTCAGAACATCTGAATTAAATATATTAAAATAAAAAATAATAAAAATGAATTAAATATATTAAAATAACAGAGATGAGTTTTGAAGAGAACTGTTTCCACAAAACCATACAGCAAAAATTGATGCTAAGAGGATGACTAGGTCTCTTATTTGTGACAACTGAAAATACATGACCACATCATCTCGATGTGTTAGACTAATTTTACTTTTGATGGACTTCTGTTCAATAGAATAATTGTACAGTGGTGTGTAGCACCCAATTATTTCCAAGAGAATTAACTTTTTCATTATGATTTCGGAAGAGTGATCAGCGAATAGTGTTACTCCTGTCCTTAACAGGGAGCCAGCAACAGGGAAGCAACAAGCAGTTAAAAATCGGAAATCATCCCCTGAATTTCCAATAAGACTTAGCCTTTCAGCTATTCAGAGGACAATTACTGCCTTGTTTTAGCTCAATGAAGTGCAGGTAAGTCATAACACTAAAGAACTTGCATCTTTTTCTGCATTATTCTGACAGATCTGAGCTCTTGATTTATCACACCGTAGCCATCAGGCCTTTGATTGAAGACTGAGGGAAACTGCTGATTAAAACATACCTTCCCCAGGGTGGATTGCCCTGCTTACATAACTGGTTATTTATCAGATTTTAATTCCTGTTCTGCTTTTGTGATGACACTAGTAGAGACAAAAATGTGGTCTAGGTGTTACAGTGATGAATTCTGCTTGTGAAGTCACGTTTTTTTTTCTCATTTCTTCTCCAGATTTCCTGTTTTGCCTTGTGCAAGTCATTTATTCAGTGCTTTACTACTTTGTCTAAGAAACCCAAATGATAAGCAGCCCCTGGCTCACAGTTCTTGTCCAGTAAAATACCTGGCAATTTTGGGTCCTTTAAAAGCTGCAGCCAAATAGAAAACGATAGAGCTGAAGAGACTCATTAAGATCCTTTAATTCTATTAAAATAGAAATGAGGAAAAGGCAAATGATGAAAAAGGAGGTAATCAATCAGATGTATTTTTTTGAATGACTGGCAGAAATATTTTTGCATTCCTAGTACATTTCATTCCCTTTCCTGTAATCGTACATAACTGTTCTCAAATGATTCCATATTGCTTTTTAATCAGCTTTTAGAAATTGTTCAGCTTTTCTAGGCACTGTTATAATGAAACCTTTGAGAAGAAATCAGCAAGTATAAGAAAAGGTCTGACCTCTTCCTATTTACGGTACTGTCTGTTCATTCCTCCTAGTGTATTTCTCATGATGAACGTGTTTTCATTTCCTTTTACCTTGAAAATGAAATTTAAAAGTCTTCATTGACAGAAAATATGGGTTTACTGCCAACATGCACAACAATCAAGGAATATAGCTTCTCTACCCAGTAATAATTTGTTTTCTTCCACAGATGTTGCACATCTCTACTAACCTTATCAGTGACTGAGCTCTTGGTGAGGTAGGTCGTTGCATCATCATAAGGAGCATTGTAATGCAAATGGTTGACTATCTTCCATAGCTCTTGACTGCATTAAGAAATGTAGAAACATTTTTTACTAAATACATTTTCCTTTCAGGATTTCTGCTCCACTGGATGTATTCCTAGTACCTTATGGCCTGTTATGTAGTCCACTGGGAGCTAGACTCAGTGGGAGCTTTTCCATTGATTTTATTATTCACTCTGTTTCGCTTCACATTATTGACTCATACTTCAGCTCCTACACTTCGGCTAAACACTCTTAAAATGCAAAACTCCTTCTGTCAGGAGCACCTAACTTTCAATGAGAGAGAAGATTTCTGAGACCAGAAATACTAATGTGGACCTGAATCAAGGCAAAATAACAATCTATACATTCCTCATTATACTACATATTTTGTACCTCTCAGAAAAGACATGTGAACACAGATCTACAGTTTTTTTAAGCCCTCTTTTAATTTAATCTCTCCATCCTTCAGTTAGTTAAGCACAGAATCTTTTCTCATGTTTTTCTCCTACTTGAGCCTTCCCTCCCCTGTTTCTCTTCAATCTCTGTAGCAAACTAAACATTGTTATTTGTTGCTTCAGGAAATATTTTGTGACTTTCTCAGAATCTGCAGGTGGCTGCATCTTCCAGCCCTACTGCTTCCATGTTTCTCTGATAGAAAGATATACGAGTAATAGCATACAAAAGTAACATGCTTTGGAGAAAGAAGTATCTGTTTGGGAGTTACAATTTCCTGGATATTTTTTTACTCCCATGAACATTTTTGAGTTTTCTTCTTTTTTACTGGTTTATACTGAGAAGAAAATAAGACCTTTTTGTGTTCATTATTTTAAATTTATTTATTTGGAGTGAAGGAACTCGTAGTGAGTAGCAGCTGGGTATTTGGGGCATTCACACTGAGTAGTGAAAAGCATAATAATCTGCCTTAGCCCAAGGGCAAGACCCTTTCCTACCCACATCTGATATGAGTACAAAAGTGCTCTGCCGTTCTGGAATACAGCTTTCTTGTACCTCTGAATTTGACAATGAAAAATCCAACTTGTTCCTGCACCATGGGAGACACTGGGAAATCTTTCCCAATATATTTCTACAACAGTTATGCCATCTTGATTAATCAAGATATTATGCTTTATTTTCCCCCAAGTCAGGTCTATGAATTTGGTTTTAACCTCTAATATTTGTTCATCCTATGCCTATGGACTGTTGCTTGATATTTTTCTCTCTCTGCTGCCTAACTGCCTACAGAAGAGGGCTCAGACATCCCCAGTTTTTCTGGGATGCTTTATAATGATTGTAATAGCTGCATTTTGATGTAAACATGTAAATACATGAAACAATGCTAAATATTACTCAAATTAAGAACATAGCTGTAAATACGGAAAGTTGGAGCAAGTCCAGAGGAGGGCCACAAGGATGATAAGGGGGCTGGAGCACCTCCCGTATGAAGACAGGCTGAGAAAGTCAGGGCTGTTCCCCCTGGAGAAGAGAAGGCTGCGTGAAGACCTCACAGCAGCCTTCCAGTATCTGAAGGGGGCCTACAAGGATGCTGGGGAGGGACTCTTAGTTAGGGACTGCAGTGATAGGATAAGGGGTAATGGATTTAAACTTAATCAGGAGGAATTTAGGTTAGATATAAGGAAGAAGTTCTTTACTGTGAGGGTGGTGAGGCACTGGAACAGGTTTCCCAAAGAAGTGGTAAATGCTCCATCCCTGGCAGTTATTCAAGGCCAGGCTGGACAGACTCTTTGGTGACATGGATGACATGGTCTAGTGTGAGGCATCCCTGCCCGCTGCAGAGGGTTTGGAACTGAATGATCTTAAGGTCCTTTCCAACCCAAACCATTCTATGATTCTATGATCCTATGATTCTATGAAATATGCCAACAGGTTCTGGGTTGATTTTAATTCCATTTTAAATAACCATGTATTTACTGCTTTTGTGACTTCGCTTTCCATAGTGGTGTAAGGATGATAAAACTACATTGTATATCATACAGTTAGAGAGATAGATAGACAGACAGACAGATTGATTGTTTGATTGATTCACATATGCGTTTATGTGTGTGTTAAGTTTTTGATGATTCCATGCAAAGTTGTTTCAACAGTTGTTTTTTTTTCACACACCCAAAAAACCACAATATGTTATTTTAGACTGGGAAAAATAAACACTCCAAATCATTTGTGTTTATTTCCAGGATGGAATACTATGAAGCTGCTACCACATAAAGTCTTAATATTCCTGCAGTTTATAGCACTAGGTATTAAGTTTTTGTTGATTTTCTCACTGTTTGCAATCCAGCTTACACATATTCATGTCATTTACTTATAGTTAGAAATCTACATGTGACTTTAAAGTGTGACTTTTAAGGCAGAGTTATAAGAAAAGTAGACCATAAAGTCTGTGTGAATTACAATGCATCAATGTATGAGGTATTTCTCTGTTCATAGGGTTTTGTTTCATTTGGAGGATTTGTGTTGTACTTTGCACTAAAAGCAGAGGGAAAGTTAAGGCAGTTTCTGACAACTGTGTGATCAAACATGTTATGAAGCTTTTACTAGATGAACCATTAATACTTTGTTGTTACAGTTCCATTTCCTAAGACAGAAAATGTTTTTGTTTCATAAGTCTGTGCATCATCTGCGGTATTACAACAACCCCAGATGATATTGAGGAGCACCTTCCCTCTGATACTGCACCATTGCAGTCAGCAGGAGTTTTGCCTTTGAAGAAATGCAGTCATGGAGGTGACAGTAAGCACAGACTGTGCTCCACTGGTCCTTCAGCTGTGCCCTCTGGGCAAAGCAAGAGCTTCCTAAGCTCGTGGGGCATAGGTTTACAAGAAGTGAAGGAAACTGAAATGGCAGGATATTTTCGTGTTTTCCCTGGCTTTACTTACTGCATTGAGGATACCAGCTGAGCTGCTGCAGAGGCCTTAGGACAACTCACACGTTGTGTATCCCATGTGTGCATATACGTTCATAGTGGTGATTTAAGCTAGCAGGCAGCTGAAGGCACCCAAAAATCTGGTACACAGTAAAATACCACAAAGCATACTGCCTTTAACACTGTGATTTTCCCCAAGGATGACAGTGAGCTCAGAATGAGATGCTGAAGCCACTTTAACTGTAGCTACTTATCATACAGTTTGGCGGCTCATCTCCTTCCCACAGTGCTTCTGAGCTGCCCATGAGCTGTGTATTGATGAAGAAAACTTTAATCCAATTACCGCTCAGTTCTGCTTGGCAAAATAAAGGTGACTAATGGTTTGGATTATGAATTCCATAAAATTCCATAATTAGATATGTTAAACTTTTCATCTCCTTTTAATAACTTGAGAATCCTCACACCCTTTTAATGCTGGCATTTTTTAGTACTGTTTTTTTTTAATATTGTTAGGTTGTTTTTTTCTGATCCACCTCCTTTCAGCATTCCCTTTTGGCCTCTCAAATACTTAGTCCAGGAGAATGTGAGCAATAAACATGATGAGGCTCTTCAGTATTGTAAAGGTGTGAAACACTTTCTATGTTCTCATGGGCCCATCATACCCCATAATTCATAAAAAATTCCTGTGGTTAGTTCAGGTACTTAGGAGTTTACCTCATTCCCATTAAAAGTTAAAGACACATCTTTAACACCTCCAGTGGTTTTAATGGAGGCAGCTTCAAATCTCAAAATTTGAGAGTATCTGGTTCTGATTATGAAAGGTTAATAACATTTTAAATTGGAACTACAAAATATTGATTGTGCTTCCTCCTTAAGTCGAATGCACTTTATGTCTGTTTCTATGACAATGATAATTAATACACAGGGAATGGTAAGTCTCAAACAGACTGGATTCTGCAATGAGCTGAGCAACTCCTGGAAGGACTTAGGCTCCTCAGCTCCTAGCAGCAATAGAGAGGAACATCTCAAAGGGAAAAGGATGTATTTTGCAGAGTCAAGTCTTGCAAATTTTGCCTATTAGGAGTAGAGTCTGTTGTACAGCACTGCTTAATCCTATTAAAAGCAACCAGATGTGACTCTGCAGCACATGGCAGCATCAAATGTAAAACACCAATCCTGTGAGGTACCACAGAGTATCAGTTCCTACATGGTTAGTGCTTGTAAGCTTAGGTGGTTACCCGTATGACACCCAGATTGCTACTCAAAGCACTGCTAAATGGTGCCCTCAAAAACATTCAGTGCTGGTGGCAGAGAAGTGAAAATGAACAGGATAGGAAATACAGCTAGAGTGTCATTTGGGAAAGTGTGAGGAGGAATGGATTTTTCTTCTGTTTTAAACAACTGGCAAGTGAAAGTACTTCATGAATTTGTTCTCTGCCCCATTCCATTCCTTCTCTTTCCCCTTCTTCTAACCATAGCTAGAATTTGTTTTCAATCAAGTATGAGCACATCTTGTAATATTAAAAAAAAAAAAAAAGTTAAAAAATCAAACAGGAAATATTATTTTCTGTTTAAGTGGATCCAGGAAGTTTAGAAGGACATGCACAGAAACTCACCCCAAATATTTTTACATGCATCTTCTATACATATCTGCTAGAAGCTCATTTCTTCTTCCTCTGGAAACAGAAAAAGGAAGTTAGATAGCAGGTGTTCAGAGGGCCTCACCCTAAAAGTACTTTTAATTTAGTTCTCTGAAGTTTTTCATATGCTAACTGTGTATATGCTAGTGATATTTAATTTATATATGTCATATTTTTGACAGATCACATTGTTATACAGGTCTTTCAGATGTATAACAAGGGTCCAATTTTATAAAAACTGAAAACTGATTTAAGAAAATAGTGCACAGAAAATTGTTAATCTGAGATTTTAATCCTTCTGTGGCTGGAGGGTTTCTCCTGTTCCCTGTGAGAAAAGCCTTGAATGCCAGATCTATCCTCCAAACTAGTGTGAACATGACAGCTTTTTTAGGTCAAAGATGAGACTATTTACATGGGTCTGTTGATGGGACAGTGTAGAATACGTAGCCAGAGGTATAATTTAGTAAAATTATATTTCCCCCGTATGCTTCTGCTATAGAGTAAAAGTAGTAGGAAGTGGCTGTGTTATTTGCAAGGGTAGGTTTAAGCTTCTTCCACCAAAAGAATTCAATAGAATCTTTGTAAATATTAAGAAAGTATATTACCTATTAAAATGAAAAAGATATAAGTGTAAAACATTTCTGTTTTACACTTTAGTATAAAGTAGAGGTGTAAAGAAGTGTGAAGGTTAGGATGGATGGTTTTTTTTTTAGACATTTACCATCTTAGTGTAAAGCAGGAAGGGCATTTAAAAGCATTTAAGCAGAGTGTTTATCATGGGCACTGAAACAAAAGCCTGCTGAATTCTAAATCACAAACCTGGTCAGGAATTGACTATCAGACTGTGACTTTTTAACTCTCCTTTGAGAGATACAATATGCCTTTGTGACTATCAGTGTCTCAGAGAAAACCACAGCATAGGCAGCTCTGTAAGGTTCTTGCACAGGAAACCCAAATGCATAGTTAAAATCGTTTAAATATGATAACATTTTTGTTAGCTGGGAAGCTGCAGCACCTCTACTACCCAGTTATGCAGAACTATCTGGCACTGCTTTTGCAGTTGCCTTGAATCTACGATTTCACCTATCAGGGCAATTGCCTTGAACCTATCAGTTTGCTGACTGATCTGGAAAGATCCAGAACAGAAGCCTGTGACTCCGTCTCGTGGGAAGCCAGGGCTTAGGCACTGGTGGTGCTGGCAGTACTTCAGTGATGGCATTATTCTGCCCAGTGACAGGTAAAGGTGATAGCGGCATACCAATCTGCCTGTCTTTTAGAAGCCTCTAAACTCTGTGTATAATTAAAGAGACTTTTCATATTTGATAGTATTTATCTTGTGTGTTAGAGTTATCAGTGTTAAAAGTTATCAGCTTTTTGTTACAAAGATCATTAATACTATTGGTGATACCATGACTTGAATAGCTCTTCTCTTGTTTGTCATGGCTGCAAACTGACTAGTAACTGGTGTAGTTGTAAATTTGCCTTTTCAAGAACAAACCCAGAAGTATCAGACTTGTTGCTTACCTTGTATTCTTTTATTGACATTTACTTTTGATACAAAGCAGTGTTAAGCTAGTGATTTTAGTGGGAAGCTTTCTTCTGGAAGGTCACATTTTCAAATAGGTAACATGCTGCACAATGGAGCAACTTTTTTGTGCATCCAAATTTTGCTGATTTTCCCATCTGTTCCTCCTGCTGCGATAGGACACCTGGCAATAGGACCAGACCCTGTTTTTTCCTGCATGTGCACACGTCGGCCTGCTAACCTTTGCATTGCTATGGCTGTGTGTGATGGAAAGGACAAAATTGCGCTGGGCTGGCAGCAGGAAATGCTGTGTGCTTTCACTTTTACTTGCAGACTGAGCCAAAGAGTTACTGGGAGGCATCAGGCTGGAATCTGCCACTCTTTCAAAGTACAAGGGCAGGTTAAGGAGTTTGCTTATTTTTTTGCATCTTCACATTCAAAAAGCCCTCAAAATTTTATCTTCTACAAGGCTTTAGATGGACAGGTAATCTTAGACTTCAAGGTCAAAAGTAGACTAGTAGGTCAGTTTCACCTCTTAAAAGAGTCAATGCGTGAGTTTCTTCCAGTTCTTTAGCCGGGCTCAGATCTTTGATTAATGCATAATTTCCAGAAGTCACCAAGGAATGCAGAGCACAATGTTTTCCTCTTAGTTTTTTGCCATTACTCACCACCTTAATGCTATTTGAGTTTTTTTCTGGTGTAAATGTTGCTCCACATTTTCTGGACTTGAGAGACCACCTCTGCACTGAGAGACTGTTTCAGTCACTACTACTTGTGCCAAGTAAGTACAATGTTGCCGCCACCTGCCAGTGATGGCTCAAAGAAATTCTTTGATTTGCAGGTCTACTCTGTCAGAATTCTTATATTTTTTATACTTTCTTAGATTGTGAAGTACATGTGGTAGGCCTGTGTAGGCTTTGTTTAACAAAAAAAATATCTTCAGAACCCCTGTTCTGACAGAAACAGTTAAGGGTGTGCTTGTAGTGAGTGTCCAGGTTGGACGGAGCGGGGAAGGTGATTGCCACCTAAGGCATGACATGAAGAATGAAGTGGTTTAAGAGCCTCTGATTGGTGCATATAAGCCAATATATTGTAAATGCAAAGAGCGTATTCTCAAATTTGGCTATATTGGATGACAGTTTAATGACAGTACTGAGCCAACTTTAATTATTGTGTTGTCAGCAGGCACAAAGTCATATACTGGCAGAATACTACTTTTTTTTTGGGAGGGGGGTGGTAAAATCAGAAAAAAGCCAAACATCACCAAAGCATTTGTAGTTAGAATGTGATTGGTAGAGGCAAAATAATTCAGCTTGATGTTCAGCCCATTTCCTTGGCATGAGTGTGAACTGAAGCTGAAATTTCCCATAGGCATCCTTGCTCAAGGTGAGAGCCAAGCTAGAAAGATCAGCCAGGCTTGGAGCTGAATCCAGCACAGTACTAAGCACTGTAGTTGTGACTCAATAAAACTGTCAGGACCAGCCTTAAATTTATGGATCGTGGTAGTCCTCTGCCTGGACACAGAAGAAAGTGGGAGTGGGCTGTGAGGTTTGACTACCTCAGTATTTTTGGTGGTTATGTTGGTGCTCCTGTAACTTTCACCTTGCACAGGCTGTCTAGGAAGGAGGAAAGCTGAGGGGACCTTTCCTGTAGCACATCAAGAGCAAGTCAGTTTAGCGGAAAGCCCTGCAGAATAAGGTCTGTTAGTTTGCTCACCAAAAGAGCTGGGCATTTGGTTTATGCAGTTGTAATCTTGGTAGTACAGAAGAAATTTTTTTCTTCCGTTGTTGCCAAGACATAGTTTAACCTATTCACAAAGACCCTCCCCATTCAAAGGGCTTTGCATTCAAAGCTGTTCATTGGCTGTTCATTGTATTGAATGATCAGATAAGCTCTGATCTCACACTGTTGCTGAAGTATTTAATTTGGTTTTGTGTTTACACTGATCTCTAAGGAGAACTCTTGTATACTTCATATATTCCTTCTTCATATATTTGATGATGAAATGATGTATTAAGGTGAGTTCCATGAGGATCTGCATGCAGGTAAGATGCTGTTGTATATAGGAAGATGGAACTATAGGAATCCCCTGAGGATATAAAAGCTTGAGAGTAAGTCGTAAGTGCAATCCAGAGTGATTTGACAGACATCTCCTGTGTGAGGATTGAGTGTTCAGTGTCAGGAAATGGAGGTGCACTGGTGGATTTTCAGTCAAGGGACACCTTGAGTGGGAGTGTTACCTGCTTTGTTGGGTCACATGAAAAGAATCAGAGGACTTACTAATCACTAAGGTAGCTGGCCCAAAGAAAGCAATAAGCCAATATAAAAACCATGGCCTTTTCAGTGGAGCAGCAAATATTCCCTTTTACAGGCAGCAATTACCCTGTATGGAGAAAGACAGTGCTGTGTTTCCACCTAACAATACAAAATATGTGGAAAAGTTACATGACCCTGGTAATTTTCTCTTGCAAAACCACAAATGATTTCCTTAGTATCAAATAGTGAACATGTAAAGAGTTAATAATCAGAAAAGTGCTTTAATAATAACAGTCATTTTAGATAGAACAAAATAAAATACCTTTGGCAGTGATAAATCAACCTTTTACAACCTTATTTCTGGTGGTGCCAGTGACTTTTTGCAAGAGAGGTGGCAACAGACGTCCATTACAAGGATAAAAGCACAGACAGAATGTGGCAACTAAAGAGAAAAAGCTGCAACATCATAGCAAAAGTTATCTGCTACTATCATTTGCCCTCATGAGTGGAAATAAGAAAAATACTTGTGCAAACTCATTTAGTTTTATCGTCACAGAGGAAAGAACTGCTACCCTCTAGGGTGCACATGTACTTGTGCACAATCAACGTGTACCATCATATGCACAGATGTACTATTGCCTTCTATAAATAAATAAGAATCACTGGAACTGCCATGCAAACTGTTGAAATATTAGCTGAGTTCCATGTAATACCACTACTGAGGGTTTAGAGTGGGATTCACTGAGTAAGATACCTAACTGAAGATGTCAACATGTGAACTTGGGGGATAAAATACCTACTCTTAAGTGTCTTAACCTGGAGACAAGTCATAGAATCATAGAATCATTTGGCTTGGAAAAGACTATCAAGTCTAACCATTAACCTAGCACTGCCAAGTCCATCACTAAACCATGACCCCAAGTGTCACATCTACACATCTTTTAAATACCTCCAGGGATGGTGACTCAGCCTCTTCTCTGGGCAGCCTGTGCTTCACAACCCTCGCAGTGCAAAAAATTTTCCTCGTATCCAATCTAGATCTTCCCTGGTGCAACTTGAGGCCATTTCCTCTTGTCCTATTGCTTGTGACTTGGGAGAAGAGGTTGAGATTCAAATCACTACAACTTCCTTTCAGGTAGTTGCAGAGAATGATAAGGTCTCCCCTCAGCCTCCTTTTCTCCAGACTAAACAGCTCCTCGTAAGACTTATTCTCCACACCCTTCTCCAGCTTTGTTGTTCTTCTTTGGACCCACTCCAACACCTTAATGTCTTTCTTGCAGTGAGGGGCCCAGAATAGAACACATTATTTGAGGTGCAGCCTCACCAGTGCTGAGAAGAGAGGCCCTGCTGGCCAAACTATTTCTGATACATGCCAGAATGCCATTGGCCTTCTTGGCTGCCTGAGCACAAGATGGCTCGTGTTCAGCCACCTTTCCACCAAGACCCCCAGGTCTTTTTCTGCTGAGCAGCTTTCCAGCCACTCTTCCACCAGCCTGTGGTGTTACATGGGGTTGTTGCGATCCAAGCGCAGAACCTGGTATTTTGCCTTGTTGAACCTCATACAACTGGCCTCAGCCAGATCCAGACAATCCAGATCACTCTGTAGAGCCTTCCTACCCTCAAGCAGACCAACACTCCTGCCCAGCTTGTTGTCATCTGCAAACTTACTGAGGGTGCACTTGGTCCCCCTATCCAGATCATTGATAAAGATATTAAACAGAACTGGCCCTAATACTGAGCCCTGAAGAACACAAGCTGTGACCAGCCACCAAGTAGATATAACTAAGCCACAAATTCACTCTTTAGGCTCAGCCATCCAGCCATTTTTTTACCCAGCAGAGAGTACACCACACCAATACATGAGCAGCCATTTTTTCAGATAGAATGCTGTAGGAAATGGTGTCAGAGGCTTTACTAAAGTCTTGGTAGACAACATCCACAGCTTTTCCCTCATTCACTAGAGTGGGTCACCTTGTCACAGAAAAAGATCAGATTATCCTGCCCCTTCAGATCTGAGACAGAGCAATCAAAGCTTGATCCTTGGTGTTACTAAGAAGCTCCAAGTAACAGACATGATATTTGAGAAAGCAGCTGTATTTGCATGGCTCTTTGTTAATAAACTGATGGAAATTGAGAGAGAGGATGATAGGCCAGCTTAAAAATATGGCTTCAAGTAAAAAAAGTTAACAATAATGAAATGGAGCTTTTGTTGCTAACTCCTCATTTCTTAAGCAGTGTGAAAAAAAAGTTATGTATGTGGATGATGGGGAGAATTTGCTCCATGTCACGTTCTTAACTAATAAAATGCTACAGTAATGCTAGGAAATGGAAGATTTTAGCTCCCAGTTTATGAGTCATCTGAGCTTTCAAAGTAATGAGTGTATATTAACATCTACATTGCTTAGGGCTGGATGGAAGTTTAGATAAGTGACCTTCATATCTTATGGTTTAATGCTGATGATTCTCAACTGCACACTCATAGTACCATCTCTAAGAAGACCTAAAGGTCTTTTTGTGCATATCCCTGCCTTTGGTTGGTGGTGAGGAAAATAATTTTTCCCTTGGACTTGTTATCTTTGTGCTTTTCTTGGGCAGGGTATGTCTCTAGTTTCTGTCTGTGCTTCAGAATTCTTGTTTACATCACGTTATCCCAGATTCCAAAGTCTGCCCTTATAAATCTGCTATGACTGCCTCATTCCCCTCTGCCTTCCACCCTGCATACTAATTTGCCTTTGTTCGACCAGAGTAAGAAAAGCAGTAGGAAAAAAAGAGAAGAGATGCAAGGGCATTTCTCTTGGGATAGCTCATACACCTAATGCCAGAGGGAAAGCAAAACACACTACCTCTTGCTGAAATATGAAAAATCAATAGATCCTTTGGTTTCTGTAAGATGGCCTCACTTCCCCATTTGGAAGAAAGAAAACTCTGTGTTGACTGCCTCCAAGAGCTCTCTGGGGGTAATATATCTTCCATGCTCTTCTCTATAAGGATGAAGCCTCAGGGGTTGTGGCAGAAAGTACAGGGGTATCTCACTGCCTGGCCTGCCCTCTGCATGTTCATGATCTCTGGCCTTGGCCCATGCTCAGAAGTGCTCCTTGAAGTAAGGCATCCCCCGTGTGAGTGTCAGGGTCCTGCTGCTCCTGTTGAATTTTTGAACTAGGGCTTTTCATTTTTACCCATGTAATCCAGCACGTGCCCAACTGGTCCCTTTCCTCTTTCCTGCTACTGGTATTAGTGACTGTAAAAACCACAACACACTAATTCATTTCTTCTACAAATTGTTAAAGGACATGACAGTCTCCCCTTTTCCATGCTTTTCCATATTATGAAATACATGGAATGGTACATCCCTTTGCATATATGCACACATGATCATAATCTCTAACCATTTTTAATGTCAAATTTACTCTTCTTGCTTCAAAACCTTCCAGTTTCACAGGTCCATGTCTCTCTTCCCCTTGTGCTCTTTTCCTCTTTCTCTCTACGCTTTTTTTTTTCTCCCTGTTCATAAGGGACTGTCAACATCTACAAAGTGGCCAACATGAGTGTATGGTAAACCAAGCTATTCTGGAATAACTTCCTGCATGAAGAGTCTTCCAGAGAGCATCACAGAATAATTGTCCTTTTCCCAAAGCTACACACTGTGCCTTCAAATCTTGAAGAAAATTTTTAGTAGAGATTATCATTGATTTGTCTCCAATTTAATGACAGGAAAACCCAGAAATGTCTCTGCTGGATGACATGCATTGCTTAGACTGATGTAAAGCTTATGCAGCACTGCAGAAAATGAGTTTCCTGTTTCTCTCTGTCAAAAGGATCATCCCAATTATTTCAGACTTTTTCTACTCCTGGTCTGAATGTATCGATTTCTATCTCTTCTCACTATCATTTAATTTTGTCATTAAAAAACGTAATAGCCTTCATAAATTTGGAGGTGTTTAATTTCTCATAAAAATAGCTGCATTGTAAACACTACAACTCAGTGAAAACAATAACATTTTGTTATACTATCACAACTGCATCCTTAAATAATTGTAAATTGACTTGGAATTAGCATAATAATTCTATAAAAGAAATAAGAATTTATAAAATTAATGTGAAAAAATTTAAGTTTAGCATAGAGGAGGAAATAGATCTTAGGGTAGAACTGGAAAATGCTTGGTGGTGTATTAAACAGTAGGAGATAAACTAATGACTAGAAAATCCAGGATGTGTTAATACAATGAATGATTGTTGGCTGAAATCTTAATGCTATGAGAAGGATTAATGGAAACCATCCTAGCATACCAAGAGTGT
Source organism: Nestor notabilis (assembly GCF_000696875.1). Classification (NCBI taxonomy): domain Eukaryota; kingdom Metazoa; phylum Chordata; class Aves; order Psittaciformes; family Psittacidae; genus Nestor; species Nestor notabilis. Next base: position 33,420 of record NW_009912207.1, read on the forward strand.
ATTAAACACACTACTTTTCCATTAGGACTATTTGGATCCATTTGATACAAACATTTGATCAAGGAGTATTTTCTTGTAAGCAGCAAAGGGCAGTCAGACTGAGGCATACAGAGCCTTTAGAAACATTCATGCTTTTCCTCCCTGGTGCTCATTCCTGTGTGATCCATGCTGCCATGCTGGGCTCTCTCTGTGAAATTCCTTTGGTGCCATCCCTGAAGGAATGCATGAGAAGACACCACAAATGAGAACATGTATCTTTAGTAACTGAAAATGTGCACTTGTTTCAGGGCCTATCACTGCATCTTTGTCAGCTTTCATTACAGTGACACAAATCAGTGTTTTGCTCCAACACCTGCAAATCTGAGAAGCTGGGCTCCTTGGGGGCTCAAGATCCTCCTGCTTATTTCCCTTCCAGTAAGACTGCATGTCTGCTGGCTGATTGTGAACACAGTCCCCAGGCAGTTGATCATGCCCCAGCAAGCCAGGTATCTGCTACCAGTGCCTGCGGGGAAATCTCTGGGGGAGCCCTTCTGCTAGAGCAGGCCACTCCTGTGCTGGGAGGAGGTCCCTCAGGAGCTATGGAGGCAGGATTGGAGGAGCAACTGGGCAACTCAGGTAGGGGAATTGCATCCATCCTCAGCTCGGAGAGGAAGACAGGCTTTACCACTAGGAGGAACATTAGGTTTCCAAGACATGGAAAGTAGGAAGGACAAAAGGAACCAAGAAGATGAAAGAGTGAGGGTGAAGTGTGAAATACCAGGGCAGAGTGTGAGAGGAAGGGAGGGGGGAGGGCTGGTAAGACAGAAGTCGAAAGGAGAGGAGGGTAAGTATAAAGCAGAGGAGCACTGGAATAGAGGGTCTTCGCTAGCACCCATTTTTTCTGCCAAAGAGATGGGGATGGTCTGCTCTGTGAAGGGATCCCTCATCTTCCATTAGGTCTCTGCCATGCGGCTTTTCTTTCCTCCTTGCAGATTTCCTAAATATAGTCTACTTTTTCACTTATAAAATCTATCATTCTCCTCATTACTACTAGCATTATCAGCAATACTTCTTTTGAGTAAGGCGACAGCAGTCATACAGAGGTTGATGTCTCCTGTGGTAAAAGTTAGGCTCCGACATTTACCTTAGGCAGAAAGACAGGTGAGGAAGAGGAGAAAAGGGGGAATGATCAGAAGAGGGTGATGAATGCAGAATGAAAACTCATGTGGTATGAGGAGATGAAAACACCAGGTCTCTATATTTTTGCCAAGTTAACTCAGCTCTTCAAGTGCAGCCCTTTCAGAGCATTATCCTCTGGGTGACATGGGTGCTGGACCAGCTGCTCAGGAACTACCGCCACATGAAGGCCATATTAGGCTGGTTCTGCCCAGTGAGGTAAAGTGACCCTTCCTGGAGTTAGGGGCACATCTTTTGCTAGGGCTGATTCCTCACTGATTTGCCTACAGAGCTTGCTATCAAAGACATCAATTAAGAGGAAAAGATTTGTGTTTCCTTTTATTAAAAATGATAAAAAATAAATCAGCACCCTCTGTTTTCAGACCAGTTGATGACATTCATCTGCATTTGCCCCACTCTGTAACTAAGAGCAGATGCACTGCTTACTGTAAGCATATAGGGGAACAAAGGCTGTGTGCTTTGTCCAGGCAACCCCATAAAGGAAACTCAAAGATTAAAGAGTTTTTTTTTAATTTTTTTCCTTTTGTATTACTTATCTGCTGTTTTAACCAAATGATTTTGCAGCTTAGATTTGGGTGTACACTGTGTTCAAGTTGATTGCTGCTGACACTAGATTTAATCTGAACATCAGCTGAAATGTTCTGAAACAGCTGACTTTATGATACAGGGTTTTTTTAGGCATTGTGAATGTTGTCAAATAAGGGAATATTTTACAAATTAGTTTGGGTAGACATATTTATTGCTGTGGTCTTTTTGTAATAAAATGTAAATAGAAATTATAGCTAGGCTGCTTTTGAAATGGTTTTAGACTTTTATCTTGACAAGCAAAGATTTAAATACATCTTTTTTCTTCATGGTGGTGAAACTTATGTGTATCGCTCATAGCCTGTTGAAAGCAAGTCAAAGGCTTCATTTGAGATCAGAAAACGAAATTTGTTAGTTGGCTGTAGCTTATTTTATATTGGAGAGTATTACTGAAAAATTGGAAAATTGTTTTCCAAAATGGTCTCAGAGTTTTAGCAAATCCCATCTTACATGTGGTGAGAAAAAACCCAGATCCAGCAGAGGTGATTTAATGTTCCTGACACTTGACCTGCTGCCTTCAGAAATTATGCAGATTTACACAAGGGGGAACCCACAGTTGTTCCTGGCTTCATCTGCTCAGCTCACTCTTTTTAGACCTCCTCGCCCCTCTTGTTGGATGGCTCAGCTAGATAGGCTGCATGTGTCTCTGTCACCTGTACAGTGGAGAGAGTGGGAGCAGAGAGCTGAAAGTGGGAACCAGATCACCGTCCTAAGGTAGAAAGTCCTCGTCTGTTGATCAGAGCCCTGAATCCCAGGTACCTGGCACAGGTATGGATCTGCCTCAGGCAGCGCTAATCCAGATGAAAAATGGTATCAGGAGGGTTTTGTCTTTGAAATTTAATCAGTACTAGATAATAGGGATATATTGATTGCCATAATAATGAGAACAGAACAGCTACATTAAAGGTAAGAAAAGAAAACATGACAATGCCTGGGGAGGAGGAATCTCCATGGCAGAAAGCAGGGCATGCTTGCCCTGATGAGTGTCTCCTTAGTAACGTCCAATATGTCATTTCAGTACAGAGCAGACTGAAAGGGGATGCTCACTGCAGGTGAAGGGGATGTATGCTTTTCATACCTGCCCCTGGTCTGCTCCTCTGAGAGTTTCCCCACATTGGGAGCTCTGTTCCCCCACCCCGAGTGGGTTTGAATTTACCAGGCATGATTTAGTGTGGGTACAGAACTGAGTCAGATTTAATTTGCGCGTTTACTGCCAAACCTGAACCAATTTTAAAGCCAGCTGTACAGCAGTGATTTAACAAGGAATGGAAACCATTCAAAGCTCTGTGAATTTGGCAGAAATTAACAATTTTGGCTGAGTGTTACTGTGGGGTTTGGACTATTTCAAATCTAAAGCTCAGTGAAATTCAGGAGGCTAGAATCCATGCCAAGGGAAAGGTTTGCATAGAACTCTGCAAGTGTCAAGGTTTCAACAGCTCTGCTTGATAAGTGAGTAAGGAGAGATTTCCCCTTAAAGTCTGCAGTTGTCCTGGAACACAGAATGAATGTGTCATGGCAACATACCAAACTTGATAACGTATCTTCATTAAGTAGCTTTGTTTGAATCGGTTGTTAGTGACATAAACAACAGCAATTATAAGTGTTGATATTATATTGACAGGCTATGAAACAGTTTGATGATTCATTCTCCTAAATTAGCTGTTTTCTGCTATGCACTGTGAATACTGCTATTGCTGATAACAGAACAAAAAATAACTTAAGAAAAAAATTGGGGCAACTGTATTTGGGGCAAATGTTTGTGTGAGGATTGGAGCTGGTCATTATAGTCCTTGCAAATATGTCATGGCTAAAAGTGGTCTTTGTGTATGATTGCGCATTTATTTCTCTGCAAGTATTTGTTAGTTATAATTAGTTGACAAATCAGTTGAATAGTTGTTAGGTACAAAGGTTGTATGCAATTTCTCACAATGAATATTACGATATGCAAAATTTTCTATCATAAGGTATTTGATCTGGCCTTTGATAGGGTAACTGAAACAAAAAAACCCAGGAAAAAAAAAAGAGCACCAAAATTATGGTAAGTGCAAAACAAACACTGTTCACACACTGATAGTCATGCTTACAGACAGCTGTAGGTATTTTTGTGTAAAACAGAAAACACTGAAGTCTACTGAGAATTATTTTCAGGAATTTTTTTGTGAGAATGGTATCATACGCAGCATGTGTCACTTATAAAAACTGTTTGGACTATGAAGAGATGAACACTAATGTAAAATCTAAGTTTTCCAGGTGGTGCTTGCATTGAAAAATGAGAGCTTTGGGTTTTCACAACAATACCAAAAGGTCAACATTTAAAAAAAATGAGATTTCAGAACCTAACTGCATACTCTCATTTTTTAAATTAATATTTCCACTTCTTCTGCAAAGAACTCGGTTCTGTATCTAGTAATATGTACCACTGGAAAAATACTAGCACATGGAAGAGAGGATATGAAAAGGAGAAGAATTTGTCTTAAATGCAATTAATGGAGTACAACTCAGTACCATTTTATTGTTCTGTAACCCCAGATTTTAACACCTGATCTATTCAACAGTCACAGATGGCTGGTTGTCTCATCTCAAATCAGAGTAATTTGTGATACTGTTTTAATATTTATTGCAGTTACATAATGTTCATTACCACAGTAGTATCTCTACCTTTCTTATCATTTTTGGTGTACTCGCCTGTAATGTTTCAGAGTAGCTGGTGAGCACCCAGTAAGCTGAGGGGTACCATGGCAGGACAGCAGGTAGTGCCATGTCCTCTGATTCTGACCCAGGTCTCACACCTGCACATTAGTCTCCATTACTCTTCATAGGCATTAATAATCACAATTTAAATAGCTTAAAACTGATTAATGATCTCACCTGAGCACCTTTATAAGAATACTTATCAATCATTAGAGAAATACTCAAAAAAGTGAAGAATAAGCATACGAGAAGCTGAGTAATAAATCCTGTAAGACAAGATATTAGAAAGATTAAGCTGTTCTTTCACTACAGCAATAGATATCTATAATGAGATGCAGTTGCTTCTTACAAATGTGCCACAAATTATTTAGTTTCAGAATACTGCAGTTTGGTCACAGCAACTTAAAGGCTCTTGAAAAACATTATCCACTATAGGGAAGAAAAGTGAGCATACAGGAGGGACACTGAGGAAAGCAAATAAACTTAGCTCTTCTCATTGTTGTATTCTGGGGAGACAATTTATTTTTAATGACTTTTCACGCAAAAATCCTCAAAGGATGTTACAGATGTGACCTTCACCTGTAGCTTTTGAATTTGAACAAGTTAAGGAGAATCAAGTTGGCAGAATACATATTTCTCAAAAAAATAACTGCAGTGTTTGAAGACCCTGAGGTAAATACTGTTTTCATTTCTCCCTCTTCTGCTTTATGTATAACTTTTTAAGTGATTCCAGTGTTTGAAACCAGATGTGCTGGGCCAGAGTTATTCAACTGTTGTGCAACTTAAGTTAAAGGGAATGTGTACTGTGTGCCTGCATAAGTATGTGCTACACTGTGCCAACACTTTATCTTTTCTGTTCACATATTTTCTTCAATCCATCTCCCTCAGGAAAACAGAAGTGCATGTGACTGAGTATGAGACACATGGCAAAAAACCCCAAACCATGCATGATGCATTATGTAAAGGGAAGACATGGTGGTGTAATATAAAGAATTTATCAGCATAATTATGAGATGCTTGCATTACTCAAAAGAAGCTAAAGCCAAAGCTAAATTATGTAGGTCATCCCAACAACTATCAAACAAACCTTGTGCAGAGATTGTCCTTTATTATGTGATACATGAAAATTGTTATATTCATTATTGACAGGTTTTTTTTTCTACTAGCACACGAAGGTTTATATTTTATTTACAATAAGGTTTCTCTCTAGATGTAACCTGAAATTATTTTTAGAGGCACATAAACAATGATGTAGATCCAAAAAGCTACATGCCATGATCTGGGACAATCATAATTGGAATTCAAAGCCAAAGGAGCCAGAAGAATTCACTGGGAATGAGGTGGAAAGACAATGCTTCTAGATTTTTGGATCATTAGATATGCCTGTTTCAGAAATTTGTAACTGGTCCAGAAATGAATTATTTTGTCCTGGGAGACACATATTCTTCAAGGAAGAAGAAGGAATTATTTCGTTGTCAGATAATTTTAAAATTATTTTTTAAATGTAACAGTTTTAACATACTCAGTGCTTTTGTTCTGAAATGATTAACAAAAAGAGTGCAGGTGGTATCACAGGCACAAACTGAAACCTCCTGGCTGTCACCCCTGTTCATGCTCACATTATTGTTCAAACTCTAATTTTTGTAGGCAATCCTGAGTAACTACAAACACATTTTCCTTTTCCTTCAACTGTGATATTTATTGACCTATAAATTACTCCTATAATTTTGTTTCTTTAGTTGTGCTACTGTGACAGGACCTTTTGCTTACAATGGTCTCAGTAATAGCTGACAATAGTGTGTCCTGTGTACATATGAACCTGAGGCAGAAGTGTGACTTGCATCAGAAGTGATGACGTATCAAATCCTGGTGAAATCAGTAGAGGTAGTTGCATACTATTTTCCTTATAAAGCTTTCTCAATACTTCTTTGGGATGGATTAAGATGTGGATTACTTGCTCTACCCTTGCTAAAGAGTTGCAATAAGGGAGATGTGAATTATGGTGGAGTTGCAGTGGCTGCTCCAGAATTTATGTAGAGGGACACTCCCTTAACTGTATTCACACAAATGCACATGGCCAGGGGAACAAGCAGGAGGATCTTGAGCACCACATGCTGACACAAAGCTACATTGTTGTTGGAATAGCTGAGACTATTGTGGTGGGACAATTTGCACAACTGGAGAGTGGTAGTTAATGGATTATACTTTGCCTGGAGGCTGGTAACAAATGGGATACTGCAGTGGTCTGCCCTGGGACCTGTCCCATGCAATATCATTATCAGTGATCTGGAGTTGATGGACAGGACTCTCAAGTCTGCAGGTGACAGCAGATGGGAGGATCAGCCGATGAGTTTGAGGGCAGGGCTGCCATTCACAGGAGCAAACACAGACTGGGGGCCAATAGGAGCTTTAAAAATTCGATGGGGACAAATGCATAGTAAATAACCCCTGGAAATGTGTTGCTCTGCAAGGAGAGGCTGAGGATCTGGCCTGGCTCAGCCTCAGGGAGAAACAGCTCTAGGGGGGACTAACAGCAGCACCCATGTATCCATGGTATTGATGGGGAGGTAGCTGAGAAGAGGGAGCTAGATAGACAGTGGGCATTGGCTGAAACAAGCAGGAGAGGTTCAGATGGGATATAAGGAAAAGGCTTTTCTCCATTGGGCCAGTGGCACAACTCCCTCATCCAGCCTGCTCTAGGTAACCCTGCTTTAGCAGGGGGTTGGACCAAATGACCTTCAGAAGTCCATTCCTATCTCAACTATTCTGTGATTCTCTGATCGTACGATCCTATCTAGGGATGTAAGTTTAGGGAAAAAATGTTATATTAGAGAGGCTTTCATTCTGTGTTCTAGATCCTCTAACATAACCAGGTCCTTGAAACAGTAAATTTATCCTCTAATAAAAATGTCAAAATTTGTTCCCAAGTAATTACATTACAAGAGTAGAATTGGCATTTTCCACCTCTTATGTGCATGATATAACCACAGTCCTGTCAGCTCTTGCTTTGTGATCACAAATAATATGTTGCTGACTACACTCTTGATGGATGACCTAAATAAGATTTGAGTGCTGTTCTGCCTCTATTACTTTTAGGTCTAGTCTCAGTAAGTTCTCTGAATACTGGAGCCAGAGCTATGGCACACTTGTACCTTATGAGTCTTGGAGGCTGAAGGTGGCAACATGGCATTGCTGAAGGACCCACTCCTGAGTTCTTACTAGTTGGACAGTCACTCAGTTAACCAAGAAATCTAGTGTAGGTGCATATCACTGCATATGTATGCCTGTGCACCATTTTTAATTGATCAGTGGTAATGTTATTTTATACTTTATAAGCACTTTAGCAATTTACTTATATTTGATGTTAGAATACACTAGACCCTAGCAGAAGATCTTCCAACCGATTTCAGCTATCAAATCCAAAATCTTGGCTAAGACTCTGGGTTTGAAACTTCTTAGCTGTTTGTTCTTCGGTGTTCTTTCCTATTGATATTCCTGTGTTTCAGTGAATGCTTTTGTCACAAATTGAAAGCTCAATGAAATATAATGCCCTATAAGAATACAGATTATATAAAGGCAAAATTTATCCCATAAGCCCAAGGGGATAATTTGCTCTTCATTTCATCTTTCTTTCTCAGAATATAGAGCTACCAATAAATGGTATGTAAAGGAGATCGGAGCAAACCAAAAAGTTTACAGTTTGCAATTTATTAACTCGAGCATGAAAGTACAGAAAATAGAAAGGGACTCAAGTTAGTTGGGAAAGAAATCTCAACCTATTGCATTAAAACATGGTTTGCACTAGTCTAATGAGTTTTCTATCAAATGAGGCATGAAACATACTGACAGAATATAAAGTCAGTAAAATACCCAAATTACTGTATAATGTCATTATATATTTTATCTTATTGGGGAGCTGGTCCAGAATACATTATTTTTAAATTTACACAGTCTGCAAAAGCAGAAAAAACGTCTTTTTTTTTTACTTTTTTAATGAATGTGCCATTCAGATAAGTTGCTAATAAAAGAGATTAAAACCTACTGAAACCTGTAAGAAAAATATACACCCTCAGCATTTGCAAGAACACATGAAAAGAATTGTTCAGTAAAGATGTCAGTTCAGTGTTCTATTTACATTCCTTGTTTATTTAGACTTATAGAAAAAAAACATACAAAAGTAAGAAGTATAATATCTTACAGAAAATATTTTTTCCTAAAATAACTCCAAATAATTAGGAACTGCAGTATCATTAATTTAATGTTAGAACATATCAAATAATAAGCAGAGATTTGATTCAAAAATGAATCTTGATTATTTTAGAATGCTATGATTTGTAAATCTTTAAAAAGGAAGGACTGCTTTCCTTAGTAAGGAATTGTGCTAAGGTTCAAGTGGCATTTTGCATGACTAAAGTTGGTGATTAAAATTAAAAAAAAGGAGAAATGATCTTGAGTTGTTTGTTCAGAATCCTATTTCTGTTTCTGTCCCTAAGGGACCTCTTTGCAACTGTAAGACAATTGGATGCTTTCAAAATTAATGGAATTTCTATTACATCTCATGAGGCTGGAATTTGTTTGCTCCAATCTCCTCAGAGACATGAGTAGATTGTCTGCTCAAGTATTCTCCGTTTGACTACTCCTGAATTCCATTTTTCAGTGGTTTCATTACAAACTACACCCAGAAGCTTCCTAGAATTGACTACAAGTCAGTGTATCGCATCAATTACTGCAATGTGATAAATTAAATCTTCATTTATCCTAAATGCCAATAGGCAGCTCTGAATCTTTCTTGCATGGACAAACATTGCTGTAAGCACAGGCAGAACTCTGCCTGTGTTGTCTAGGCTGTTATCTGTTGCTAAAATGCTTATGTTTTCCTTTCAACCTGCTGTTTAACAGATGACTGTCCATCAACCTCCCCAATGTCCCTTTATCTGCCCAATGACACACTGACATTGACAGGCTTTGTGTTCTTTTTTAATATGTCCCACATGTTTTCCCTCTAGATACCTTTGGAAATAGAGTGCTGCTGAACTCTGTGGTCAGCTGTAACATTCATTAAAAATTAATTTCCTACTTGCCTGGTATTTTTCTGATTTATGTGCTTCTGAAGGCATTTTGGTGCTGCCTTCTGCATGGGTAGATTTCCAGGCTTGACATCAATATGTTAAATTGGAAGTAGGATTGAGGGCCTGTAGTTTGGCCTTACCAATTAGTAATGTTTTTCCCTTCTGGGGAAAAAAAAATTTTCAAAGTATGTAACCTCTGAAATATGATTTCTTCTGTTACATAGGTTTGTCTAATGGAGCATTTTGTCTTGGGAGAGGAAGAGCTGGGCAAGGACTAGGACCTCTCTTCCATGTGAGGGAACTTTGGAGAGCAAGGGAGCTGCTCTTTACCAGGCTGCAAGGACAGAGGAGGCTTATTGGGGTTGAACTACTAAGGGCCTGGCAAAACATCTGCTTAGGGAAGGAGGAGGGGGCAAAATGTGTTCTCATGAATTTTTGTGGACCTTTTAAATTAATTTTGTTGCACCTTTAACCCTGTCTTATTTTGGCCACAGCTTGCAAATCATCTCCTCTGCTACTGAGAAGAGCAACGTCTTTATTTAAAACCTAATTCTTCTAATGCTCAGTCAAGACAGGCAATGCCAGTGTTGTGTCTGCCTACCCTGTGTACATGCGTGTTCTAACAATGCAGATAGTATCAGTGCTAAACAGAAATGCACCCTTGCTTGACACCATTAAAAAAAAATATTGTCTGTATTTCCTTTGACTACACAAACTGCACCTTAAGATAAAATCCTGATAATGGTAATTGTTTTGTTGGCATACTCTTTTACTATAAAATGGTCTAGAGTCAATTGCAGCATAGGTTGCCAAATATTTTTTTAAATCTTTGACATTTGTTGTGTGTGGTTTTTGCTATTGGGCATCCTCTCCCATATTTTTAGAGAAAAAATGTGACTGACACATCATCTTTTGGGTCTAAATCCAGCCTGCTCTTCTCTTAGGTTTGCCTCAATTACTTTCTTTGTTCTGTTCGTGAACTAACTGCAGAAGGCTTTCTTTGTCACCAAAAAGGGAATAATGCCTTACCAGACACAGGCATCTCAGTGCATGTTTCTTTGGTCTTCTTGTTCTGTCTTCCCTCACATAAATTGTGGTCTTCTCTAATGTCAGAGTTTCTCTTTGACCTTCTTGAAATGATACAGATGTCCATCCAGTAAGTAAAGGATCAATGTGGCTCTGGGAGAAACCACAGTGGAAAACGTAAGTAACTTCTCATATACCTTAGTGCAGGAAGAGCACCTATTGGGATAAGCCAGTATTCTCTGAGTACAGTGAGTTCCATGCCCCATTGGTTTTGATTCAGACTTTCCATAAAAGACCCTTACAACTGAGCACGTGTTAAAGAGTATTGTCAGTGCTACAGTTCACTGGACACTGAGCACGTGTTAAAGAGTATTGTCAGTGCTACAGTTCACTGGACTTTCAGTTCTGATGACGACGTCATAGCTGACTGTTGATATTTAACACTGCAGATTCGTAATTTTCATTTATTTTGTTTGACATGTAGCTAAAAGCAACTGATTGTTTCCCAGTATGAGTAGCATCTCTTTGCTTTGGAAGTCCTCAAGAAGCATTATGTCACAGCATCTCAGCTTCTTTGGTATGTGTTCTTTTTGTTTGTGAATTGCTGCTGTTCACTGACCGTAAAGAGTTCTGAAATTTGATCTATCTGGTTCTTCCATCACCTGTACTGCAGCCATTGCTTCTGAGACACAGGAAGCCTTTTCATAATGTATTTTATAATTTTGCAGAAGTCCTTCACTCAGGGCCTCCCAGAGCCATCTCCAGCTTTTGTCATTCTTACTGGGACAAAGTTTATTGATTTTACATGCAATATGCAAGAGCCATGACATTGCTCTTTTCCTTTTACTGAAGTCTTATGATGCTCATCTCTCAACTCTGAACTCTGCCCCTACAAACACAGTCTTTCAGACAGACTTCTCTGTGCTGAAGAAGAGACTTGGCAACAAATGCTGGGCTTAGTGGACTTGGAGCATATAGCGGAAATGATTCAAAAAGCTGGCCAAGGTGGGTAATTAGGATTAAATCTCTTGGCCTACAATTTTTTCCTTCTGTACTTACCCCAGGGACATACGGAAAGTGATAGCCTGCTGTTCACCAGAAGTAGTTTTCCTCACATACAAGGGTTCATAGTGGTGAATGGAGGTATGCCCTTAGCCAAGTGCTAGGGAATCTGACTCAGTGGGCTTAAGAACACTGTTTGTATGAAGCCTTCTTAGCACTTTATGTTGCAGCAGGACTTCCTCTTCTGCTAGCCAAAATCCTAAAAGGACTACTCCAGCTGGGCCCTTTTACAGATTTTTTTTCTCCTCAGAAGTTGCTCAACAACAATTTAGGAGGGAGTTTGTCCATTTGTCTTTTGAATTCTGACACCTATTAAAATGTGGGATGCAAAATAAACATTCTTTTAGTGTCCTTCCTCCATCCACAAAAAAATATTTCCAATCACAGGAAGATTATATTTTGCAAATGAGCTCCTCCAGCAGAAATCCTTTTATTTTTGTATGGAGGTGTGTTAGATGGTAGAGAAGTCTGGTGCACTTTTCTTGTATAAGTGTTCAAGATTAGTAAAGATGCTCCTGGTGCAGGTTAATGGATTTCAAATATAAAGTAGAAAGGTTTAAATAGTCTCCAGGCTTTTTCTGCACTATGGTTTAAAATCACACTTACTTATCACAAAAGCTTAATTTTAAAAAATAACTATTTTTTTTCTTTTATTCAGTGAAATTTAAGTTGGATTAGGTAATAATCATAGTGAAAAAATGTTTCTTCATTTGACACAGTTTAGCACATTCTAATGAATTGTGGCATCTTTCTTGTGCTTTATAGTACATGATGCCTTGAAGGGACAATACAAAGGAATACAAAGCTGGTTGCAAAAAGTATCTTCTGTAAACCTTTTTAAAGTAATTATATAATAGACTGTAATGCATACCAATCAGGAAGACAGAGACTGTGATTTTTCTCATAGGTAAGATTAAGACATATTGAAGTTCTAAATAACAATAAACATTTTAAAGGAAATATTTTTTTATTGGTGGAAGGTTGAATGGCTAATGGTACCGAGCAACCCTGTTCTAAAGGATTAAAATTCATCATAAATAAATTTTTGTAGTGAACAGTTAGAGAACACAAAGGAGACTACATGGGTTGTAATATTTGTTTTGCTCCCCCACTGTATATTGTAGTGGGAAAGGTAATTGGTGGTGAGCAGCACACAATTTAGAAGTCAGCCTTTGTCTCTGCAGGATGAAAGGGCATTAAAAGCAAAATAGGAGAGGAGAAGTTAATTGATTTGGACAGGACCTCACTCTATTTCTATGCTGTTATTTTATGAGTAGATACAATTCCATGGGATACTGGAGTCAAAAATGTGGGACTATGCAAGTTATTTGGTTATAAAGTTCTGTGCACCGCACAGTTAAAAAATTACTACAAATATTCTGTCTTGAAGTTATTTCTGGTGATGTTAACAATGTAAAGACTTTTTAAAGGAACTTACAATCCAAATGTATGCTCAATGGATATGCTTGTTCATAATACATCATTGGTAGGATACTGGTGAGTGAACAAAATAGAATAATGTTATTGTCTTGAAATGAGAAAACAGAAATACGGAAATTGCCTTAGGGGATCAGGCTATCAGTCCAGTATTTTATCTATGAGTTGTCAGTGCAAGGTGATTAAATGCCTAATCTTCTCTCCACCAACAATGAAACAAAACCTGAAAGAAAAACTTGACATACATTTTTTGTATACCTACTATTACATAGAAATCACCTTAAAATACATGTAATATTAGCATTACATTCAAGGCATTGTCAGGAAATCCCACAGAGGATTTAAGAGAGGATCTTTTGGAAGATGCTTAGATTCAGCGGTAAAACAGAAGCAAGGAACTGAGCAGTGGTGGATGTTGGAGGGGCCCCAGCTGTGGAGTAGGATGTGTGGCCTGTAGGAGAGGTAGGAGCAAGAAGCATGAGACAAGCAGCCTGCACTACTCTCAAATTACTACTGTATTATGATAGATTTGTTTCAAAATAGTCTATCGGGAAGCTGTTCTAAGGAGTAATGCATGAATAGTGACCACTGGTTCATTATCTCTCATTTAACAGTGGGCTTTGAACGATAATGAAGACCTACAAAAATGCAAACTATATTGAACTAGGATGTAAAATCTGCACTACAGGGATATTACTTACCTTTACAGAAGTTCCTGGCAACTCTGAAGTAGATTTCTATATATTGATAAGCTAGAAGAGAAGTAGAACTAAATGAACAACAATCTTTTCTGGGTTTGAACATTTAGTCTTTTTGTTTTCTCAAGGTCATTTCCATTACTGGCATATCAGTTTAATGCAGATTTGATTGTATCCCACCAAAAATTCTATATTTTTTAATTAAATCACCAGCAAAAGCAGTGGTGGTTGGATATATTTGGCAAGGAATATTGATGCAGATTTCTTGCTGCAACAACATGCATGTGTATAAAATTCAGCAACATGAATTCTTTGTCTCTGAACATTGTACAGTCAGTATTCTATTACTACAGCTTGAGCTCTACTGCATTGTAGCCAAATTAGTGTGTAAGAATCAAGAATGCAGTGATGCAAAGAATTATAGTTTCTATATATAAAATGCATGTAAGTTGTTTATTTTAGCTGTAACAGCTCTGTTCCAATACCTGTTGCTTCAGGTACTATTTATGAAGTTTCATTAAATAGGAATTTGGGAAGTTTCATTTTCCTTAGTATTTTCTTCAGTAATAACTTCAAAGAAGCATTATATTCTTCTTGATGATTCTGTTCACATTCTTTCTGTTTGTTTTGCTTTGTATGATGAAGACCTGTACAGCACCAGGAGGTCCATTTTACAGGCTTTGCTACAGACTGAAACTCTTTAATGGTAAAAACCCAAACAAACTCAAACCAAGAAGTTTGGGGCTGAGAAGGATAAGCTGCTCCCTGAGAACAAAGGGTAGGGTGCCAAGCTGTTACAAAGCAGACTATTTAGGCAGCAGGCACTGCTGTACATCAGCCCCACAGACAAGCCAGCATGGGCTTTCTATAATTCAATGTAGGCAGCTGCCTGCAGGAGCAGAGTGCTGAAGGTAGCAACTTCTTTCCTGATTTCTTTCCTTGCCTGGAAGGACCTCTGCTGCTGCCATTGCTGCTGCTGCTGGGATGGTACAACGGAGAGGCCCCTGCATGCAGGCAGCACAGATTGTGCTGGTGTCCTGCTCCCTTTCCCTGCTTCCTGCTTCCAACAGAGACCATGCCAGCCCCTGCCCAGTGCCACCTGGATAGCTGCAAGGGGGACCTGAAAAGCTTGAAGTGGAGGTAGAAGGGCTGCATAGTGGGAGTGGGAGGGAAGCTCCTGAGGGAGGAAGAAGATAGAGAGTCATTCGGGCATGACTGGATTTCAGAGGCTGGGTGAAATGTAGGTGATGCTGGGGTTCAGTTCCTCCTGGGGAAGGAAGAAGGGGGTCTTCAGCTGTGGTGGGGTGTGAAGTTGAGGAGGCAGAGAGAGAAAAAGAAACACCTTCACCTGCATCCCCATGATACTTCTCATAACTCTCATGACCTCTTTTGGCTAGAGTCTGTAAAATCTCTTGTCCACCATTACGTCACTTATCCATTCTGCCATTATTTTTTAATTGAATTTTGCATGTATGTTGTCATTTTCTTTGGAGAATGGGAGTCAAATTTGTCCACACAGCCTAAAAGACTTAATCTTACTCTACCTGCTTTAACCACCTCCTCTTTGCAGGTATTTCATTGGTGTCTTTGAACAGATAGATGCCAGGCTGCTCTGCTTTGCTTCCTCCAAAAGAAAAGGGTTGTGGTTTTTTTTTAAGGAAATCAGGATATATATGCCTGTCTCTCAGTTTCAGAGTGTCAAAGCACTAAACCAGGGGTTCATTATTTGAATGGGGTTCCCTTCTAAAACCAGAACTCACAGAGAGGAGAAGGACCATTTCGCTGTGTGTGCCATTTAGAGTACAGCACTCAGTGCTCACCACTGCCCTCCTAACACCAGGAAACTACTGGTGAAGGTTGTTCTGCCATGCAATTTTAAGCTGTTCCAGAGTTTCACAGATGACAGAACTCATAAGAGGTAAGGTTGAGAGGACCTTGAAAAGCCATGGGGTCCAATCTCCTGCCCAAAGGCAAGATCAGCCATAGCTGTACAGTTCCCAATAGGTACCTGTTTAACTTACGCTTGAAGACTACAAAGGGAAGATAAGTTAAGGTCCTCCCCTATGCTATACTTGTGCATTACTGTACTACCATGGCTTAACAGAAGCATTACTCTATGCTAATAGCTGACACTCATGCTTATAGATTTTACTTGCCTTTAGTTTATAGATGCTATTTGCCTTTTTTTTTTTTTTTTGCAACTTCGTGACATTGTTGACTCAAGTTCATATGGTAATTCATAATGCCAAATCTTTTTCTCCATCATGATTGCTGAAGTGGTTATTGTACACTCTGTATTTATGTAGCAGATTATTCATACTTAAGCCCAGACCTTTATTTATTTGTCCTGACTGCGGTGCATCTTTTTCCTTCCTGACCATTTTTTGCATTTGATAACAGGCTTTAGATTAGAATTTTAATCCTGTCCTCTGGAGTGTTTGTGACCCTTTGTGTGGCACACTTAGTATGTATTTCTTTATCCAAACCGTTGGTGCAATCATTAAGTTGTACAAGCATAAGACCCAGATCAAAATCCTAGAAAATCCATTACATGCACCCCTATGGTGTGGTAGTGTACCTTCTAATCCATGCTTGCTTTTGAGAGTCATGAAAGGCAGTGTCAAAAGCCTAAATCCAGGTATTTCAAAGGTAGTGCTTCTACCCTGTCTGTGAGAACCATTACTTTGTCACAGGAAAAGAGGAGATTATCTTGACTTGATTTGTTCTTGACTTCTATTTATCTCATTGTTATTTTCTAGAGGCTTACATACCAGTTATTCCTTCTGGGTTTTTTCTAAGAAAGAACAACATCAGCATTGCATTTGCCTTATTTCCTGGAATATTTCTCTGTCCTCCATGAGGTCTCAGTGACAACTGCTAATGCTTCTGATGTTGTTTAGATAATTTTTTTTTCACACGAGTGAAATTTATTAGGCCAAACTGATGTGAAAACAGCTAATTTATCAAAGTATTTCCTAGTATGTTCACACTCTGCTGCATCTGAGTTCTTACTCCTTTCTCACTGCTACTAGTTATATTTACTGTGTGACATGACGGTGGTGTTTTTTCTTTCTTGGCAACATCAGACCATAAGTGCCTACTTGCCACAGAGCAGGAAGCCTTCCCCTGAGTTCCACTGCAATATGCTTGTTTTCTGTTGCTTGATGTCTCATTTTGGACCTTGGTCTTTGCTCTTTTTTCCTTTTGTCTGCACATGTTCTTTCAACCCCCCCGTATCAGTTCAACCTAATTTACAGTTTCTGTGTGATTTGTTTTTAAGATCACATTTATACACATACCCTTGTTCAGTTTATCCTGTTTTCTGAGCTGAGATAGTTTCCTTTTCTTTAAGGAACTTTAGATTTATTCAATCTTAGCTATCAGTTCTCAGAATTTCTTAAGATCTGTTCTTTCCAAGTCTGTCATCCTTAATTAGCTGGACAGTTCCACTTATCTATTATTTTGTATATGCTGTCACCTAACTTGCATTTCAAATGCAAGGTAATATCTACTACTTGTTTTTCTCTACACACTTCTGTAGAAGCTGTACTCAGAACCATAGAATCACAGAACAGTTTGGGTTGGAAGGGACATCTGAAAGTCATCAGTCCAAACCTCTCACAGTAAGCAGGGACATCTTCAACTGGATCAGGTTGCTCAGAGCCCTGTCCAACCTGACAAATGTTTCCAGGGGTAGGACATCTACAACCTGTCTGGGCAACCTGTTTCAATATTCCATCACCTCATTGTAAAAAATTTCTTCCTCTAGCCTGAACTACTCTCTTTTAGTTTAAAACCATTACCCTTTTATCTACTGCTACAGGCCCTGCTAAAAAGTCTGTTCCCATCTTTCTTCTAAGTATTGAAAGACAACAATAGGATCTCCCTGGAGCCTTCTCCAAGCTGAACAACCCCAGCTCTCTCAGCCTTTCCTCATAGGAGAGATGTTCCATCCCTCTGATCATTTTTGTGGCCCTCCTCTGGACCTGCTCCAACAGGTCCATATCTTTCCTGTGATGAGGGCTCCAGAGCTGGATGCAGTATACCAGGTGGGGTCTCAGCAGAGTAGAGGGGCAGAATCACCTCCCTTGTCCTTCTGGCCATGCTTCTTCTGATGCAGCCCAGCATATGATTGGCTTTCTGGGCTGCAAGCACACATTATCAGCTCATGTCCAGCTTTTCATCCACCAGTACCCTGAAGTCCTTCTCCACAGGGCTGCTTTCAATAACTCGTCCATGCTTATGTTCTAGCCAAGTTAACTAATTCACTAGGTCTTCCATAGCAATTAAATCAAAAGCATAATCACTTTAAGACTTCCTTCTGCTTATTCACTGCATTTCTTGTATTACTGTATTAACATCAAAAATCATTCCTTATAGCTTCATTATGAATAAACCTATTCTGTAAATCATGAGCTCTTCCCCTTACTATTTTATGAAGTACTTGTTCATAAATGTTGTTGTCTCCTTTTCTTCAGAAAGGAGCATGGCACAGTGTGTCTACGCTCTTCACAAATGTGAATACTAGAGCCTTTTTCCTAATGCAAGGTTTCCTAATGCAAGATTTTCATGAAATGACACAACCAAGGCTCAGTGAATCCTGTTATGCTAATGAAAATTGCATTGAACTCTTGGATGTCAGTGGCTCCTCTGAGGCTGTAATGAGAGTACCTACGTTTACAAATACAGAAAACTAAAACATAGATTGCTGAAGGATCCTACAAATTGTGAATATGTTTTTAGAGTCTTGAGATTCTGCTGTCTAGCAGCACATAATTACTAATAGTTAAAGAGGCAGGAGAGGTATTAAAAGTTTTGTTAGCACTTGTTTGATGTCATCTACCTAAATAAGTTAATTCCACCCCTCCTGTGCTCATGCTGCAGATAATACTTTTCTACCGTACCATCAGTTATTTATTTTTATTGATTCACTCACTTCACTGAATTACTGGGTGGGAGAAAAATGCCTATTTGCAATCTAATCAAGCAAACAAATATAATTATAGCTATCTGGTGTTTTCTTATTTGCAGTTGTCTTATCTGTCTTTACCTTGATTGTTTTCTTGTTTGCTAATCATAAATTCAGGAAAGTGAAATTGTTTTCTTGTTTGCTAATCATAAGTTCAGGGAAGAGATGGAACCCTCTCTCCCCAACAGGTGCTAGACTAAATGTTTAAAACAAATAAATCATAACCACAGGAAGATCAAAACCAGAACCTCCATAGTTTTTAACTGGAGATCATCTTTATCTTACATGGCTGCATTACCTGCTGCAGGGCACAGGCACTGGCTGATCTGCAAGGACCACTACAGTGTTTTTATGTAGGCTTGAAACAACTATCACTGAGCAGGCTGATACAGTTTTTCAAAGTACCTTCCAGGGACATTATGGCCACTTCTAATTAATTTAATCAAACAGGCCAAGGACTGCAATCTGTCTCTCAAAGTGTGGTTCTTCTTGCTTATCTAATCTCCCTTCTGTCCCAAGAT
Organism: Nestor notabilis; assembly: GCF_000696875.1. NCBI lineage: Eukaryota > Metazoa > Chordata > Aves > Psittaciformes > Psittacidae > Nestor > Nestor notabilis. The sequence goes on from NW_009912207.1 coordinate 52,654, forward strand.
GAATTTGTTGTATTCAAACTATCTGCGTGGACTACTCCCAACTCCAAATCATGCCTGTGTATTACCTAGAAGAGTACTGACTGACATAAGACAAAGCCATGCCAAAGGCACTCAAATAATAAAATAAAAGAGACATATAGGTTAGGAAACTACTTCTTTACAGACTGCTTTTTTGCATATACAAATTTGTGAAAATGTATCTCATCAAGATGCTGTTAGTTATTCAGTGACATCCTTGCTGAATAGGAAAGCTGCTTTCAATTTTGCAAATGAAAACTTAATTTAAAATAACTTTTAAAGCTCCAGTTTTCCAGAAGTTTTACCTAAGACATAAATAGAAGACAGTGATTTTCCTAGAAGAGTGAAAAATTTAATGGCAAGTTGCTATTTTAAAAATAAAATTCAACAGTAACAACTGTGTATTTGGTCACAGTGGACAAATAAGTGTTCAAAGAACAATTTATGTCTAGGACAACAGCTGAATATCAAGAGAAAAGTGGAGAGAACTGTCAGCTTCTTCCCAGGCTATGTTTTAAATGAGAGTAGAAAAAACTCTATAAATATGCTGTTCTGTTTATGCAAAGCAGTGAAACAATAACAACACATTAGATTTTGCATTTCTATCTTTTTAACCTGAGTGACTGAACTCTTTGGATATGAGATAAAAAAAATTATATGCAGAATTAAACAGGATTATTATTTTTTTTTTATTTAGCATTTCATATTTTTAGCTTGGGGAAAAAAAAAAAAAGTGTTTTTTCCATGATAGCGCTGAGAGGGACAATATTTTGTTGCAGGAGGGCCTGAGATACATAGGCCAGAACTACATATTGTTTGGTGTAGCATTCTGTTCTCATCAGTTGTTTTGATTATGCGGGACTTTGTCTAAAGTTTAATAATATTGGTGGAAATAAGTGCAAGCCTGAAGTAAAGTACCAGCTGTTAGAATAATTTCTTCCCCTGCTTTGACTCTTTCTCCTGTGGTATATCAAGCCAACCCATTTGTGTAGGTCAAAAAAGTTCTCTCTTGTTTTGTCCTGCTCAGCCTTTTTCTCCTGTCAATATGACATGGGGCCCTGCCTTGTTCTGTTAGTGGTTAGCCTTGATCATCTGCTGTCCTGCATCCCCCTGGATGTGAATACCTGTGTACATTGTGCTGCGCAGTGTGTGTGGCCAAAGAAGAAAACTCACATTGTGGTTTCATTTTTCCAATGTCATATTGTCCTTTGACTGTGACTACAAATGTCTTTTTTGTTACCTGTTTATGCCTGTGGGCATTAGGAGTTAGGATTGTTGGTAACTAAGGGTAATGATATGTGATGGGGCTTGAACCAGTCTGGAGGTTCAGTGATGCCTAGGGGGCAGTTCAAGCCCCTCACTCTCTGTCCCATTTTCCTCCGTTTTACCTACAACTCTTCACCTTGCAGTCCTGACCTCTCTGTTGAGCTGGCTCTGTGCTTCCTCTGATCTTGAGGAAACTTGCTCAACTAGTAGAAAATCAATCTAGTGGAAAAAAATCCCACATTTATTTCTTCCGTGTTAGAGCTGGTTACTGCTTGTTCAGATGTGCTCTAGAGGTAGCATGGTGGGGGCAGGAAAGATGATGTGGTCAGGAATGTGTTTGTGGGGGGACTTGGAGTTCCTTTCTGATCACAGTAAATATTAAACAGGCTCATCTGCATCACATAACCTCAAACTCGGAACTGACTCAGACAGATGCACAATTCACTTAAGGTGCATCAGCTGAATGGCAGTAAAGTACAACAAACTCAGCCATGGATGAGACCTTTGTACTAGCTCCAGTTATTTGAATAATAACTGATAAACACACAACACAATACTTGAACTTTGGTCAAATTCCCTTGCTCAGTAGGTTATTTGGAGTTGTAGCCTTCAGTCAGTCAGCAGAAAAATCAATGAATAAATTCCAGTCTATGTAATTTGGCTAACAAACAACCCTGTGCTTTAACTTAGAAGCCACTTATGTTTAGGCCCCTCAAATTTAGGTAAAATTTGTCACTGGAGACATTAGCCTCTTTCCACTGATTAGAGAAAGAACTTTGACCTTTACATCTAGAGCACTGAAGGAAGTACAGACGGGGTGCTAAAGGCTGAGTGATTGGAGCCTACTCATTGAGCATTCAAATAAAGTTATCTCACAGAACCAGAGAAAGGCTGTGGTTGGAAGGCATCTCTGGAGATTGTTTAGTTCAAAATTGCTGTTCAGGGCAGGGTCACCTACAGCAGGCCAGGGCTGTGTCCAGTCAGGTTTTGACTATCATCTCCAAGGATGGTGACCCGACTCTACAATCTCTCTGGGTAACTTGTTCCAGTGTTCAATCACTCTTACAATTAAGTTTTTTCTTATTTTTAAATACACCTTATGTATTTCAGTGGGTGTCCATTGACTCATATACTTTTACTGGGCACCACTGAGAAGATTCTGGCTCTATTTTCTTTACTTCTCCCCATCAGGTATTTATAGACCTTATTCATAAGATCACTTGAAAGCCTTCTCTTCTCCAGGCTAAACAGTCCCAGACCTCCCAGTCTCTCCTTGTATGACAGATGATCCAGTAGTTTAGTCACCTTTATTGTTCTTCACTATCCATGTCTCTGTTGTACTGCACCCAGACTTCCATTTATGTCTCCACCAATTCTGAGTGAAGGTGAAGGATCACCTCCCTCAACCTGCTGATGATGCTCTTCATGCAGCCTGAGAGGACATTGGCCTTCTTTGCTGTAACAGTACTTTGCTTGTTGTCCACCAGGACCCCAAGGTCCTTCTCTGCAAGGCTGTTTTCTGACCAGTTGGTCCCCAGCATGTACTGGTGCACAGGGACCAGCAAAACCCATCTTCTGTGTCAGGAAGTTATCATCAATGCACTCCAGAAACCTCCTGAATTGCTTGTTTCCTGCTGTACTGTCTCTCCAGCAGATGTTGGGGTGGTTCAAGTCTCCCATGAGGACAAAGGCCTGTGAGTATGAGACTTCTAGTAGCCAGAAGAAGGCATCATCTACTACTTCTTTATGATTAGGTGGTCTGTACAATACTACCTGTTATTTAGTTTAGATAATAATTTAAAAGTACGTAATTTAATTGAAGTGTGGAAATATATCAGATGTTCCCAGACCAAAAAAAAAAAAAAAAAAAAAAAATCTCTTGCTAATCATAAAAATATTGTAAAAGAAAAACTGGAGAATGAAATATGAGCTGGGTAAGAGGCTCCTAAGAAACAACCTGATTTAGGTGTAATTTTTTTTTATTATATATCGTCTTAGTATATTCTTAGTATATTTTAACTGCATTGTTGATTAATAATTTAAAAGAAAACTTTCCAAGGCAAGGAACAAGTCTTGTGTTTTGTATGGGAATGGTATTGATGCTGTAAATTATTAACTATTCAGTTAGCTCAGCAAAAATGACTGAATCTGTAGAGTAACTTTGTGTAAACCCTACTTGTCCTTCAATTTTTTCACATTTAAATATTCTGTGTATGCAAGATAGTCTACAGAGGACAATGCAAATACATATGTAGTGCATAAACAGTGTGACATGACAGAAATGAAGGCAGGGAACTAGGATAAACCCCACCAAATCTGATAAAATATAGTAAGCAATGTAAGACAGGACAATAGAATTAGGATAATGAATACTGTATTAAGAAGGTAAAATGATTTGATAGGTGGGATGAAGTTAATGAGGCAAGGCTTTATAATTGCAAAATTAAAATATTAGGGCAATGGATGACAGGAAGGAGGAAGCAGGACTGAGAAATCCTAGCAGTAAGGTTTTTAAATCTTCACTGTGGCACTAATAATCCTTGATAAATTCTACTTTGAGATTCAGGCAGATTTGAAAACTTTAGCTCTAATTGCTTGGTTTGTATGGCTTTCTTTTAGTTTACTCTCCAGAACAGTGACATTCTGTCAAACAGGGAGCTCAGTGTCATGACAGATTGGCTGGGGCAGACCTAATTGCAGTGGTATAAGATATCACTGTCGCCAAGCCCTCCGTATCTCTGCGAGTTGTTCCTCGCCTGCTCTGAGGCATGGGAGCACCAGATGTTGGTAAAAGCAGTTGCCCTGTGTCGGACTAGAGGTCTGTCTGTCTCCACAGCCTGCTTTCAGCAGTGTCCAAGCACCGTGATGGATACATGATAGTACTTGGCTGTTGCAGTTCACATCCCAGGAGGGACAAGTTTGCAATGGCATGTCAGGCTCAGCTGCAGCCAGAAGGGAAAGGCGCTGGGCTCCTTTGTGCCCCACTATGGGCAGGGATGTGCTGAGGAGGGTCAGGAAGCACAGTGGAAGATTTTCTTTTGTTTAAAACACATGAGCTTTGGTTTAGAAGTAATGAGAGATTCAAAACAAGCCTGCCTAAGGAGAGCTTGTTTTCTCTTCATGAAAAGAGATATTACTGCAAATGAACTCGTATGAGTGATATACTGTGAGTGACTATGCAATGTCACTGCAAAAGTCAGCAACAAATGGCCACCTCCTTACCTATAACATTTAGAAAGCACACATTAGTGTGTGACTAACAATCTGGTCCTGAAAACATGCAAGGGGTAGCTTTTAAGTACCTCATGTCTTCCGTATAATTCAAGGAAGATGATTTTCTTTGTTGCGTAAAAGTTTGTGGGTTTGAAGCCCAACAGTTTATTCCATATTTATGTGTTAAATTGGTAGACCTGAGCATTTAATTTTATATTTACAGTAATCTCTGTTATGGAAGAGTAGGAGGACACTGTGTCTCTAAAAGCAAAAACTGTATGAATACCACAGTTCCATCTGAGTCGGTTAGGGTTCCAGTTAAACCTAAAGATACCAATTTTAGTGAAGCTTACATGTCAGCAGCATTGAAAGTTCAAGTTGGGAAAACACCTAAAGAGTATGAATGTGTTTTCCAACCAGCTAAGCTGACTGCAAAGCTAAATTCTTTGGAGTTTCTGTTTCCAAAGATGCTGAGCATACCATTAGGACCAGCTCTTGTTTTATTTATTTTGGTTCTGATCTTGTGCATTTTAGAACTAGGTGGGGGTTGGAGCTAAATGATCTTAAGTCTATTCCAACCCTAACCATTACATGATTCTATGATTTTTCAAACACCAAAAAATACTGGAAATAAATGAAAATTAAGAGCTGAAGCTGGGGGATTTTTGAAAAATAGAACCCAAACCCAAAGATCTTTTTTAGTTTTGGATGAAGACTTAAGCTTGGCATTTTGTATGCTCTCAGTTTCTATCTTCCTTTTCTACGCTGTCACACTGCATTGCTCTAATTTGAAAATAGGGAAGACATGCAAGGAAGTAGTTGGTGGGTTTGGGGGCTGGGAGATATTTACTTACAAAAAATGGAGAACTGAGGAGGTGGACAGTGGAAGCACTGTTTCTAGTAGCAATTAAGAGGAGATACTAGTGGATATGGGGAAATTCTCTAGAAAAGGAATGCTAAAAACCAAGGTATGGTAATGATTTGCACAATCATGATATACTTATTTGGAAATCACCAGGTAGTGGTTATACAAATTGCTTATTTCTGTATATCTCCCTGCTTCTCAGTAAGAGTGTGGGGAATGACATAATTTAGAAAAATAAGTGCCCAACTGTGACTTGGACATTGTATCAAGTCCAGCTTGGTCCAGGAAATGTTGGTCGTTAAAGGATTTTGTGACCATGAAGCACAAGGACATTCCTGTCTGTAAATCTGTGACCTAGATGGTGTTTTACAGCAGTGCCTTCTACCTACAGCATCATGCCCAGAGCAGATGGACAACAACAAGGCCAGCTCAGTTGCCTTGGCATTGCCTGGCCATCTAATAAGTTTTAACCTTGCTTTTGTGTGTTGCAAATTAGGGATATATATAAAATTACCGGATTCTTTTCCAGGATAAAACTGTAGCATAACACATAAAACTCTGAGTTGCACAACCTGGGTCTGGAGTCTGCCTGATTACAGGACTACCTTTGAATTTAGAAAATATGGCTACAGGAAAAAGGCAGAGGCTGTGTGTTAAATAATGATTGCAGATATAAATCATGTACATGGCATAAAGTCTGAGCACTTTTTAAAAGCAGGGATTTATGTAAATATTTTCTCTGCCCTTTTTTTGGCAAATAAGTAAGGATTTCTCTGTCCTCTGATTTCCAAACTAGGTCTTACCCAACACTGGGAAACGTTTGATGTTATAACTATACTGACAAAATGTTGTAATGTAGGTGCAGATTTCTCAGCATAGGGAGATTGCTTACACTGCTTATACCAATTCCCTGAAGAAAATAACACTGGCAACCTATCCTGTCTCCATGTTTTTGTTACTATAATTAAGCTTGTGCTTGGATTTTTTGGCATACGAATAAGCACAAAATAACACAGCTTTAACTGATAATCTATACTGACATTTAAGTTTTGCTTTGGAGGAAAGTACTTCCTTGCCCTCCCATCTTGACTTCTTAATCTGAATTTCTTGCAAAATATAAAGAGCTTCCACTGTTTTCTTGATAGTTTATTTTTGGTGATGAGTGTTAACTTCTCTCATTTTAACCCTCAGTAAATGGGAAGAAAACAGAAGTTAGGTCTACAGGAATGGGGACAGGAAGGAGGCATAATGTTGCTTTACTCTTTTATATTACCAGTCCTAACATTTACTGTCTTTTCTGCTGCTTATATCAGCTGTGATCAGGAACAGAAACAAGCTTATTTCAATATTTTTAAAGCAGAAGCAAAGGAGGCATATTTAGAAGCAGAAATATTTCAGAATAAAGAAGAATATTAAAAGTACTTACTTTAACCTGACAGTAACTTTTATTTGAGCAAATAACTTCTCAGTCTTTTGTTACCAAGTTTGTATTTAGCCCAGGATACAACTATTGCCTTGAAATGAGATATTCGTCTATCTTTCAAATAATGTTTATTATACCACTTCTAGGATTTTGCAATAAGAAGACAGAAAAAGTACAAGGACTCCATCTAGCAAAAGCAGGACAGCATGTTATCCTGTCCTTTAAGATCAAACACATATTAGTCTCCTGCACTTGCTTCACCTCTTCATGTAAATATGTAAAAACGTAGACTGGATTATTAAGTTTACCTTGTTCAGTCATTCTGGTGACACTGATCCATATGTCAGCCTCCTAGAGTTCTGTAAAAGATAAGATTAGTAAGGAAATAAAGTTCAAGGGTCAGAGCTTTGGTAAACAACCGAAGCTAAAGGAAGTCCATTGAGGTGATATTGCTTAAAACAGGCATGTCAAATAGCCATTTAAATTTCAGATCTTGGATTTATAGTGCAAACAGGCAGAGAAGAGAAACAAGCCAGACGATTTGTCCCTAATTCAGATATCCCAGTGAATAAGAGCTTTCATGAGACTTCTCCTAAGGTTTCCAAATGCTGTGCTCTTGAGTCATCGGTCTGTCCTTCAACTGGCATTCTCCCTTTGGGCTTTCTATTACTTGGACAATAGTTTTACCTTTCATAGGAGTAGCTTGGACAGGGTATTCGCTTCTACCCTTGATAATGCTTTATAAATGCTATTGATAATGCTGTTGCATTCTTCGTAAGGTAAAAACAGATGGCTTTGCAGCCTTTTGTTCATATATAACCTTTTGCAGAAGTAGAAGGAATTGTAGGGATGATGCCCATGACTTTAACAGTTGTGGGATCAATATGAGCTGGATCTGTGTCCCTGGAATTAGGGGGAGCCACAGGGCTTGGAAGAGACAAAAACAATCTGGCACCCTGACTGGGGCTGTGCATAGCACCTGCCATGCTCCGCCTTTCACTTTGCTCCTGGTTACTTACCCTATGTGAGTTGCTTTTCTCTTGAGTAGCTGAGTAAAGTGCTTTGCCCATTGAATAGGTTTGACTTTAAGAATATTGCGAGTATATAGATTTCTGAGGACTGTGTAGATTTTGAACTTTGAGAGTGGCTTCTTTTTGAAGCTCAGGAGCACACAGAATCAGCTCTTGTTGCTGCGAGTGTTCTGGAATTCCTACTGGTTTAAAAGGAATTGGGGATCACAGGAGGCAAAGAGAAAAGAAATCCGATCTTCCTTTTGGAGCTATACATCTCTAATTCCCTTTGATCTTTTGCTCAGCATTTGATTAAATGTTTGGATGTAGACTGGGCTACCTAATCAGAGGTGGTTTGTAATAAATCTGTGCTGGTGCAATGTGCTTTGGTCTGCCTCTGTAATCTTACAGACCTGGGTACAAGGACTTGGTGGTCGTATCATTCATAAGAAAGAAGATATTTAAGGTCAGTTTCATGCTGCTTCTAAGATTTTCAGAGTTAGTGCTCCCGGTACAAATTCTGCATTGGTTCATTGTACTGAAGCAACACTGTAAAAATAGTCTCTTAGCATTAATATTTACAGTTGTGGTTACAAGGGGAAAGTACCTTATACTCATTACTCAAGACTGATGTCAGTAGAGTGTTTCAGTTAGAGATGTACTTTAACCATAATCTCAGACCCAAGTAACCTAGATCTGAACATGGCTCAAACATCAGGATGTTTAGCCAGCCCTACTGTGACTTTCACAGTGAGACTCCTTTTCATAAGGACTTAGACACTCAGTTTAAAGATACTCCCATATATAAAAGTCCCAGATCTAACTCCTTGTCTTGCTGTTACTTCTACAGATTTAAATCTAGCTTTGATAGTTGAGACTTAGGTAGCACCTATGCTGCTGAATTAAACAATGTCACAACATTCCCAGGCACTTGCTGGAATAGTCCTTGGCACTCTTTTCACACAGAATAACTATCAGTTTTTCAAGCGGTTATCAGGCACAACGTGGGGCTTAAGACACACCAAGGACCATACTTGTTCTGGTGGTTTGGATGATCCTTTTTTGGAGGTTAAAGGAAACCTAGTAGAAGAAACATGGCTACATTGTGCCTGCTGATCTCAGAGCCAGAAAACAGGCTCTGGCATGTGTCATTTGCTAGTAGAGATACATACTGCCTCAGGGTTTTCGTCTTTGGCTCTGTGATCTGTTAGGAAATGTTTTCCTTTGGATAAGACAGCAAGATGAGTCACTTTATCTGTTTGTTTATTTCTTGCAACTGGGTAGAAGCTGAAGATCTCATGATACTTTTCAACAGAAAACCAGTAGAGCACGTATCTCCCAGGTTATGATTTCTGTCTTGGTTGGTAGTATTTAAATTGTGCCTTTACTTTAATCATAGTGCTGTTACTATTAGGTTCTCTATATTTCAGGGTGATTTGTCATATTAGAAGGATGACAGACCAATGAAAAATTCTATGTGAGTCTCATTTGTTCAATTTGGGTTGTTATTTTCATGGGATATTTAATTTCAAAATGGATATAATCATTTTTCTGAATGATCTTGTGAAAGTTCTGTCTGTCCTTAATGCCTAATACCTGCTGATGTTAAGCAAGAGACAAAGATACATTCTCTTTCACAGAGAGATACTGTTGAAACACTGGAAGGCATATCTGTATCCTTACCACTGAGGGATCACAGGGCTAAGAAAAGTCTTACTTTTTATGGTGATGAACTGGGGCTGGTAAATTGCAATTCACCTTTGGTATTCCCCTGCAAATTTCGGTTGTTTTATGTAATATTGTGTGGATATTTGGAGAGCCATGTCAATTCCAGCAAGCCGGGGAGAGCTCAGGACCATCTGAATGGAGGCGCTGGAGGTGTTTGTCCCTGTTGTTGGAAGCTGATGAGGGATGTGCAGGGGAATGACACTTTGGTTCAGTTCATAGTCGAGGAAGAGCTGTGCCAAGCTGATGTGAACTCAGTGTATGAGTCTTGTCCAGGAGAATCTCAGATGATCAGATTACAGGGCCCCCTTCTCCCACCCCCCATTTGGGAGATTATCCATTGTTGGAAGTAACTTTCATTTGATCTTTTTAAAAATAGTAGCTTGATGAAAAGCTATTTGGCCTCATGTTATCCTCCATAACCCTTTCTGTACTATGGCCCTCAAAGGGAGACAATGGATCCCAAACTAGACACATCTCAAACCTGTATTCAGTAAAAAGATCCTATTTCACAGGTTATTTTGAAGTGCTGGAATGAAATTGTGACTTAACTGTGTCAATCAGCTTAGCAACATGTAGTTAACTCTTTCTTATCTTCCTAATGTTTTTCAGTTCCTTATGTTCAACAAGAAGATAGACACACAGGATGTCAGACCTGCTCAAGCTGGTTTAGAGATATTTTAATTTAAATTTGTTTATAGGGGAAGAAAACACATTGGTTTAAATAATGATATTAATCAGAACATTTACAGAAGTTTTCAAATTTGTGTTCCACATGTTTTCCCTTTTGTTCTGACTGTCTTCTTTTAAATGCATATTTCTGAATGGCAAGATAATAATAGATAAATCTCTCCTCAGCTGGCAAGGTAAACAGGATGTTATCAGAGAAATTATCAGTTTAAACTAATACGCAAGTATAGTGGAATGGCAGAGGTCCGCATTGCAGGTTGGCAAGCTGTTCACCTTGAACGTCAAGGCAGTCTTGCACTGAGCACTGCCAATCCCACTGCAGTGCTCAGAGCTTCAGTTTTTCACCAGCAGTCTGACAACAGAAGATGGGTCTTGAACAATCAAAAGCACTTAATGTTTCTTTTTTGTGAAATAGTTGATCTCTTGTGCTTAATTTGCTAAGTATATTTTACAGTGTTTACAGACTCTCAGTGGCAAGCAAGGGGTGCTCCATGCTCAGTCACTATTGATAAAAGCATGGTAATTAGTTGTGGGAATCTGGGATCTTTTTATACCCAACAGGTCTTGAAAAGTAGTCTTGTATTAAATGTTAAATGCCCATTTAGAAAAAAAAAAAAAAGCATCAGTGGGCACCAAGTGCCAGGGCACTGGCATACATGATTCTCTGACCTCCTGTCATTGTATGCTTGGGTACCTACAGATGGCTGTCTTACTGACATGCTCATCGCTGTGGAAGGAGCTCATACATTTTTGTGATTTCAGTGTTGTATCTCTATTGCCTTTCCGTAGGCTTGCCTGCACAGATGAAAAGATGTTTTTTTGTTTTTTTTTTAATTTGCACTCAAGTTATGCTAAGGTAAAAATCCAATCCAAACCAAGCCCTTTGCTTTCATCTCCAGGAAAAGCATGTAAGGTTATTGCTGTACCTCAGTGACTTCCTCACATCCTATATTTCCAACCAGGTTTCAGGCACCTGAAATTCCTTCCTTCTGAAACACTGATATTTGACCAGCATCCCTCTTCATACAGACCCATTGCCAGCAATAGATAAAAACAATAGAGGAAAGTTTTTGAAACAGCCATGTGAATATTTAGTCTAACCTAATCTCATGCTTCACCACAAGTAAAGCTAGATAAGCTTCCTTCAAAGCAGCAGAGCAGAACCTGCTGCAAGCTGCTGAGAAAGGGTGTCTGTAAGGGTGCAAGAGCCTGACTGACTCTTATGGGCCTCTCTGAAAGACTCCATTCTATGATTCTATGATTCTACGATTCTACGTCCTTCCATTCTTTGCCTTCCAACTGCTTCTAAACATTGTTTTGGTCAATTTACCCATGTGGAATTGGCTTTAATGAACTGCATGAAAGAGGCTTCACATTTTCACACTAGGCCCTGCTAAATAAGACCCATGCATAGCCCATATAAAACTCTGAAAGCTGTATGCCTAGTGATTAATGGACATCTTCCTCCATTACTTCTTCGTTTCTGACTATCACCTACTGCTGAATCTTCCAGGTTGTTATGAGGGAGGTTAGACATTCACTAAAGTGTCCAAGGTAAGGCATGAAGCACTGGTTTCACTGTTGCATAAGACACATGTAGTTTTCAGGAATACCTCCCAGAGCATTTGGTGAGCCATATGTTGCCTGTGGGGGTGACTCTGGGCTCCACTAACCTTATTTTGCGAAGTCAGATGCTGAGGGTCTCCCTTAGATCATGCCATTGGGTGTAAAGAGAGATCAATTTGTTCATCTTTTCATCTAGCTTCTTTTGTTTGTTTGCTTTTCCTCCTCTTCAGTGATATAAATTGATGGTCTCTGGCAGGACAGTAATAGCATCAGGTAGTAGTAGTGTCATCAGATACTCCCAAATCCTTTCATTTTCTGGAAATAGTTAAAGTGCAGCTCTATACTGAAAAATTATTCTGAAAGTGGCACTGCAGGGTTCAGTGCCTATCATCTCTAAACTATTTCCATAACAAATGTCTTCTGTGAGTGATGAAAAAGACACTTAATTTTGTTCCTGCCTGTCATTCCCCATGAACATAACCCAGACTTGAAGTTCACACTGGATTCTTTTCTTCTCCCAGGTAATTGCCAGTAATGGAGCACTCAACAAGCCAAATTAAGTCTTCAGTTATACCACAGCAGGTCAACTGTTTCCGAGCTGGACCTCACTGCCACCTATAAAGCCCTGTGTTTTTTTTGCAGTTTTGCTTAGATGACTGGAACCTATTAAAAAGCTCTGTTGATGCACGAGAACAGGAAATACAAATTGGCTCCCTGTGTCTTTGCCACTTTTGATATGTGAGCAGAAAAGGAAAGTAGAAATTTAAATTTTTTCCCCTATCAAGTGGAATGCACAGGGTGCAAGTCTGTGAGAGAAAATGTTGTCATTTTTTGTGTAGTATTTTTCAGATCAAAATTGTACTCTGCAAAATAAGAAAAGTACTTCCCATATGACACCGTCTTAACTAATTTGTTTCACTTTTTTCATATTTTGCATGTTGATTTTTCTCAGTATGAACTACTCAGTCTTGTCTTTCCTGTTGTTCTTTTGTACTCTTCTTGTTCTCTTTTGTAGTCCCCTCTAATCTTGTCTCAGAATATACACACACTTGATGATACATCCTTCCCATCTCTCTGTAGGTTGAAGAACATTTGCTGTTCAAACTGTTCTGCACTTAATTTCCTTACTTGAAGAACTAAAGTATGATTTATTCCTATATACATACAGCAATGCATATATTAGAGATATAACAATAGTTTACATGCTGCAGCATTTTTTCCTGACAGTTGTTTTCACAAACCAAGTCCCCAGTATTCGGGAATGGTACAACTAGTATCAGATCCCAGCAGCAGTAATTCAGCAGTTTAGACAGTGATAAGACAGGAAGTTCATTCAATTCAAAATAGTTTTTCTTTATTGGTTGGTAGTTTGACCAGACTGCAGAAAAGAAAGAATACAAAACTCTTAAAGATCAAGTAAATCCCATTTTTGAAAAAAGAATCCAGTGGACCTTGTTTGGCTGCTGCCCTTCACCATTCAGGATGGCCAGATTAATATGTGCTGACTAGTTCTTCGCTAAATTGCTTGTACCTAAGGATACATGGAAGAAGCAGCAAAATGCATCCTGAATTCTAGCCACCAGAGAAGGCCACCACTACTGCATACAAGAGAGACAAATACAACATACAAGCATAAAAGAATAAATGAAGTAATTTTAGAAAATCATACTTGCTTTGAGTTCTAGAGCTTTAGTTTTGTTTGCTTCAAATAATCAGCTTCAGACCCTCCATGGTGGTCTTCAGACTGGCTAACTTCCCAAGCACTTCTTTGAAAGTGGGCCCAGGCTCCCTTTTAACACGAGATGAATTCCTGGGTATATTTAGCAGCATTTCCTTTTAAGTAGGTCTCTGAGGAGGTGGCTGTTGGATAGCACTGCCCAATGTAACATGGGGAAGGGGATTAAGATTAATTGCCTTCTATTAAAGTCACTGTCTAGCTATGGGGCCTAAATTTGTACAGGGGAAATTTTATCATAGGGACTCTGCTGTATTTTGGCTGGATAGCTTGATATACAGAAAACCCACAAAGCACAGAGCATGTCAAAAGGAATGCAGAGGAATTCATTCTGTAATGTGTTCACAGAGCTGCAGAGGGTACAGGAAAAGAAGGATGTTAAGTCTGCCAGGACTTTGGCCTCTGCTGTTTTCCTTACTCCTCCTGAGTACATGCCCATCAGATCTGTGGTGATGGCAATAGTACAGGTGTCTGTAAGTCACTTTTCAACTGTACAAACTGAATTGACAGAGCTTCATTGTATAAATGGCTGCTGAAGGGTGTTGGTGATGGAAATGAGTTCTGCCACTCCTCATATAATGTTTCTACTCACTGCTTTTCCAACAGGGACAAAAAAGAAAAGGGAAACTGAAAGGGTCCATCCCCAGATTACTACATGAGATTATGTGGAGTGCTATAAAAACGTTTATGTTCTTTGCTACTCTCTAGCAAAGACTTGCATAACTCACTGGTGGCTCCATCACTCATGAACGAAGCACTCATTCCAAATGCATGACCATAAAATCTTTATAGTGCCTTGCAAAATGTGTGTGCTGTAAGGTTTTGATAACAATGCATTTGGGATGTCCACATTACATCATCACATATTTTTACCATAAAGATTTTGGCTTAGTGCTGCTCTAAGCCAAATAACCTTTATAGATGGTTCTTAGAACAACTAAAATATCTCTGCTTTGTTTTTTGTTGTCAGCATGAATTTAATGTACTCCTTTTGTTTCATTAAGTCCCAGAGTTAGGCTGCAGGGGAAGTGGAATAGTGAAGCCAATACACAACTGGATTTGCTTTCTAGTTATATCAATCACAATGTCTTCCTCCATTATTAAACATTTATGCTGTGGTAAATGTTTGCATATTACAGCTGATATACAAGCCCAGGCTGAGCAGCAATGTGCATAGGGTGTATTGTGGGATCTGGTTTGTATGCTATCAGCCCTTGGGGAATCTGTGTCTCTTAGAGATTTCATTGTGTAAAGCACTAATATATACTAAAAAGACACTTCCTGTTTCAGTTTTTGTTTACTCTCATTTTTTCTCTTGGCTACTTTTCAGACAGATAAGTTAGCTATTCGTCCCCTCTGTGACCCTTTGAGGCCAGGAATATGCAACTTGGTGTGAAAAAAGAAATGAAGGACCCCTCCATTCACTGGTAGCACAAATTTACTTTGGCTTAACCACTTACGACACTGCACCCCCTGATCATGTTTCACTACCTATAAGATATGAAACCCTAAAGTATAACCACTTCTAAAGAAAACCCACAATTACTTTAAAAGCAAATTAGGGTTAGTAATTGTTTTGTAACAAATAACACGGTTCCAGAATAAGAATAATTACAATGATGAAA
>NW_009912208.1:0-7858 GCF_000696875.1 Nestor notabilis
CACCCTCCACACACATGGACGTCCCAACCCCGCACCACTTAAACAGGCACCCAACAGCCGGAGGGCCAGCATGCCTGGGGTAAGCAGGCTCCAGACAGCGTGGAAGACTCATATTTAATCTTATTTCACCTTATTTTTCTTCCAGTTCACTGCAATGAAACCTGAATTTGCAACATGACCTCTCTCAAGTGATACGGCCTGTCAGTGTTTGCCTGTCCGTTTGGAGAAAAAGGGATAACAGTGAGGCTGAAGGCTAGGATGGCTTCAGGGCTATATTTGCTGCATCAGAGATAACCACCCCACTTGTCCTCCCAGTGCTCCCCCCATGGGGTGTAATTAGGCAGGCAGCAGTCAAACACTTACAGAAACATTAGCTGTGATGGAATTTCCTACAAACACCAAGTTCAGCATGATCATGGTGGAGTCCCCTTTTTTACTCCCATTTAGAAATGGAATGCAAAAGGGAATGCAAGCTCCTGGCACGCTGCATTTCACTCACAAAATGCCCATGTTTGTGGGTAATGTCACTAAATAAGGTTGTTCAGGTGGGACCTTGGGAAGTCTCCAGCCTCCTGCTCAAAGCAGGGCCAACCCTGACTTCACGTGATGCTGCGCAGGGCTCCATCTTTTCATTAACTTCCCTACATGTAAGGGAAGGCTGCTGTAAGGTTCCCCCCCAAAAAAAAGTCATCTCCTCTCCAGGCTGAACAAGCCTGTCCATCAGCCTCTTCCACAGCACATGCTCCAGGCCCCTGGTGATCAGAAAAAACAGCAATTTGACTGCTTTACATTTTACTCATATTTTATACAAACTAACAGAAATGCTAAAATACACATGTGAAGCCACAGGTCAAACATTCAATAGATCCCCAACGAAATAGCAACGAACATACCAGCTGTGCATTTGTTTGAAGGAAAGGCAAACAGTAGAGATTATCTGTGGTTAAAAAAAAGGGGCAAACCTCCAGCAAGGCAGCAGAGGGAACCTACTTACCATTTTTCACAAGCCTCATTCTGAAATACACATGAATATTCTTAACTCCTTGAAAACTTAATGCCTACAATATGAGTTGTGCTCTGAAATGCTAGCGTGTTTATACCAACAGTCCTCTGATTCACAAACCAAACAGGAGTATAATGGACATTTGATGCAGGTAAATTATTTGTAGCAAGACATGTCACATTAGAAGAATACACACTGCAGTCCAAGAGACTGCACTTAGGGAAAACTAGAAGAATGGTTAGCAGCTTCACATATGTTCTAGGGAATGGCAATAATTAAATATTACAAGGCCTGAATAAAACTCCCAGGTGAAGGAGCCACAGGAGGCACATCTGGCCAGCTGTGGGGCTACTCTGGCAACAGCCCTCCTCCTCTGCTACAGCCACAAGCCACACCCTTAGGCAGAGCAGCTAAGAAGTGTCAGACAGAGCGAGCACTGTGCCCAAGCCCAGCTCATTCACATGTTCAGATGCCCTGGCAAGTCATTGCTGTATAAGTAGGAAACCGATCCTCTGCACGAGATGACTTCAGCACACCCACTGAGTTGACACTGTCAAGAGCTGCCATACAAATGTAGGCACAAACACAACACCCTGGGACACCAAATAAAACTCACAGTTTCAGCTGCCTCTCTGCAACCCAGGAAGATGGCCTCAAAACCACTCACCCAGACTGGTTAGCTGGCTATTCCCCTCCTCCGCACTGGAATCAGGGTTTCCCAACTTGCTCCCCAGGCAAGCTGGAAAGGTGAGTTGTCACCATGACAGAGCTGCACTGAGACATCATGAAATCACCAGCAAGGCTCCCATCAACCTCGGGTAAACTCAACCACACTCCACAACAGGCTCTAGAAAAACTTGACAAAGGCAAAAATTAATATGACTTTTTCCTTACATTCCTGGGGATATCATTTGGAAGCTCAACTTCAACTAGTGACTAATCACTTCTTTGTTTTCCTATGTTTCAAAGAGAAAAGCATCACACTAACTCAGAACAAGAAGGTATCAGAATGGTCAGCAAGCTGTGCAGACTCCCTGTGAGCTACAAAGCTTCTGATCTGGAAGACACACATCTTCGATGTGTGCAATCGATCGCTCTTTTTCAAACTAACCAACACAGAAAAGAATCTCCATTACCACTCATCGTGCCAAAGCATACTCAAACTGCTCTGACACGCTACACTGGAATTAAAACAAAGAGTTATTTCTCATTTGTTTTATTTCTTTGCTAATGTGGTGACTGTTTTAGGATCCTTTGCCAAGAGCAGCTACCCTTTGCTGAGAGCTAATGAAGTTAACATCAAAAGCAGTTATGTCCTGAGCCAGACCAATGCCAGGGATCAGGTGGAAGCTGCAGGGCTGAGGAGTGCAGTGCACTGTGCCAGGCACAGACATGCTGCTTAGAGCATGGATGAGATACTATAGATTCTGTGCTAACCAGAAGTGAATTAAAGCTGTTGACACATTTGGGGGTTGCTTGCTGAACAAGACAGCTTTTAAAGGCAGCTTATTAACTGCTTTCTGCTTGGCTACCCAGTAGGGTGTATAGAGATTAAGAGCTGCATCTATTGGCAGGTAACGGCTAAACCAGTGTTAACCACTACCTTTGTTCCCACTACTCTTACAGGAGGGGTCAGCTAAGCATAAAGTAAGGTTACGAACAGGGAGCATGCAAGATGGATGCTGATGCCATGTCTGTGGAGGTGAGGTGCAGTGCTGGGGAGCAGGAGAGAGCACTCCATCCAGCTCAGGGCATCTCTACGGCCCAGCATTGCACGGGTCGGACAGCAAATACACCTCACTGATCCTCTGCACCCCTGCAGCTCTGTGCACCTTGGGCTGCTTTGGAAGGGAAGGCACAAGGCACCAATGCCCTGCCAGACTCAGAGAGAACAAGCAAGAGGTAATAAATTCAGTGTCCAGAGCAGCAGCAGAGCTGGAGTAAGCAAAGATGAGTCCTACCCTGTGTGCAAGAGAAGAGGCTTTCAGAACAACCAGTGAACTGTGGCAGGGAGAGGGTCTGGACATGAATGACGGAGATAGATGGAGATGCTCCTGCCGGCTTGAGCACACATTCATAGCATGAGAAGCATCACAGCATGAGAGCTGGAGCCAGGACCCAGCTACAAAGAGCTGGCAACCAGGGTGCTAATTCTTAATGCATCCGTAAACACCCTTATTTTTCTGGAGCTACATCAAGGTCTGGAAGCAGAAAAAACAGTTACTCCAAACCAAAACTTGGCACAGTGGCTCTGCTTGTGATTATTTAAGAGCCAACACATTCCCAGGACAGTTAATAGCACTGTGCTCTGCTTAGAAAGGAGGACTCCACAGAAACAGAAGTGAAATAAATGGAGAGGCAGCAGTACTACCAAAACACCAAAGTTACATTACAGAGAATTGCAAGCCAGTCAGGGGTCAATGACACACAGCTTTTGCAAAGACCACCAAAGCACAGACTTACAGAATAGCATAGGCACAGCCTGAGAGGCAACTATTTCTCTCTGCTCAGCAGCCCTAAAGCTTCAGATGGAGATTTTGCTCAGCCTGGAAAATAATCCTTTCAGAAAAAGGCAGGCACATTTGGAATAGAGTCTGAGAAACAAGCAACAAGAGCCAAAAGACATTCAGAGACATGATCTATATAACATCTTAATTAGATGATTAAGAGGTTACAGAGGTGGCAAATATGTCCAGAGAATATACAGTCCCAAGACCAGCTAACTGTACAAAAAGGACAGTCATCAGCTGTTCTACTGCACAAAGAAAACCAAAACCCCACAGAACACCTGAGAAGTTTTGAGGGTTTCATGAAAAAATCTTTCTGAATACAAAGAGAGTGAAGGCCTGGCACAGGATTTGTTGGCAGGTTGTGAAATCACCCTCATCAGAGGTTTTGAAGATAAACATCTATCCTTCTTGGGGGCAAGGAGATGGTTTAGAAGATATCTTGAAGTCCCTTCTGGCCCTGAATTTCTAGAAGTACTCCAGTTCCACTTGTATGCCCTTTCTTGTCAGTAGGCTCCGATTATTAGCCTTAAAAAAATAATTTAAAAAATTAAAATTTTGTCCTTCCTTTAGTTCTGTGATGCCAATTCTCATCTTCTCCCTTCTTTTTTCATAATTTGAATCATCAGACCATACCTCTGTATCAAACATCAGTGAACAGAACTTCTTGTGTTCATACATACAGTGAATGTGGTGGATACAGAAAACATCAGCCCTGCCAGCTTTAAAACAAAATACATTGGTTTATTCCATGGCAGCATACCCCTGAGTCTTGCACAATACCCACAGATACTGGTTTATCATAAATAAATGGAGAATTTTGCTGAGCAGTGGAAATAAAGCCAGAGGTGACGGGCAATAGATAATTAAAAGATGTAAAACAAACATGTAATAGATCTGTTTCCTGTTTCCAGGGGTAGAGGAATTTCCTGTTTCCAGAACTGGCTATTTAAAGAAAATCCTGACAACAGAGGGCTTGGGGTTGGGTTTTCTCTAATGATGCCAAATAAAATGTATTAATATGGCCAGTGTTCCTGAGCTCATTCTTTGGAGAGGAGTGGCCTCTCGTTTGTGAGCCAGGCAGATCACATACAGCCGGGTGCCTCAGTGGCCAGGTTCACTCGCAGCACCCAGCAATGGAGGAAGAGAAGGACGGTTTAGCGAGCACCTACAGCCTCTGCGGGAGGGCTCTGCCATCAGCCTCCTGATTTAGCCCATGCCATAAAAAAACTGAGGTCAACCCAGACTGACTGGTAGTTACACGGGAACAGCAAGGGGTCTTACAGCCAGCTCGAATCTCAGCTACTGCAATTACTTGGAGAAAAACCTGAAGACTTCTTTTCTCCAAGCATGAAAGTGGAAGCTTTTCATTCCAGCTGTTTTTCAGTCAGTCAAGATGAAACAAAAAAAAAAAAAAAATAACCCTAGATTGCTGACTTTTAGTGGTTTTAGTGGTTTTCATCTCTGCTCCAGGGCAGTTCAAAGGTGTTTAAAAGAAAGAAAAGAGGGCGCAGGCAGGAATCTCTTCAGTTTTCAGTTCACAATAGCAGTTAAATGTATGCAAACTGCTTTAGTATAACATTTAGCAAGGTACTAGAGAGAGAACCCTTTTGCTCACTTTCAAAGCAATTGAAAGGTACAGCCCTGCTGGTAAACTGCAGGAGAGCTCTGACCTTCTTACTACAGAAAAAATGGTTTGAAATTGGAAGTACACTCGTGTTGTACATTGTGCATTTGAAAACTTGGATGTTTCACAAACTGCACGTAGTTAAAACTGATTTTTTTTTTTATTTTTAGTAAAAAGAAAAGCTACATTTGCAGGTTTTTCAGCACTTAGGAAGCAAAATTATGCACAGGTGGTCCTGAGGAAGAAAAAACTGGGCAGCCATTTGTACTGTATTGTAGCAGGATTTCACAGTGATTTGCAAAGGGAAACCAAACCAATTGGGTTAGAGGGCTCAGCTGGGCCCAGAACTTTCACACAGGAGATCCTGAAGGCAGAGGAAAACTGGTGTTACTTTGCGATGGGCAGAGAAATGGTGTTACTTTTGTGGTGTGACACCCCCCACTCTGCTCAGCCCACCCATGCTCAGACTTGCAGCTATAAACCCTTTGAGGGTGGTAGAAGTAAAAATACACAATAAGGCATTTCTGGCGATGAAGTAAGGCAGCCAATGACCAGCCTTCTCCTTCCTGCCCTCCAGGGACCTGCTTTGTTCTTCCATTCCTAAAATGACACAGGGCTCATATCTGCACAGTCCTGGCTTTCATCTTGATCAGGAGCCTTAAGCAAAAATGTTACTGCTTTACAATCATCCTGATCTAGAAGTAGAGAGCAGAGCCTGAGAAGTTCCACCAGTCTTCAAAACACAAGAGTTTCCTGATGCTCCTCTTATCCCTGACTCCACAGGAACACACAGGTTTATCCACCTGCCAGTTACGCAAAGCGTGTTTAAGCAGGCACATATTTAGGGGAGAGGAATGGAGTTAGACAGAATTGCCACTAAGTACTCTTCAGCTCCCTTGCATCAGTCCCGTGATTAAGGGAACTGGAGAGATTTGTTATGGGTGGATGTCATGACTGGTTTCCAAATCCAAACAGGAGAGCAGGAGGGAAAGACAAATTGAATAGAGGAGGGAGGCTGACGCTTTCTGTAGCTACCACTTCACATGATGCAAGGCTACACATAGTGTTGGTTTAGCAATGGTTGCTTTGGATGGGAGTATTATGCAAAAAATGTTGCTTCAGATTTTTGCAACACTGAAATTAAACATTATTTTGTTATTGATATTATCTCAGCTGTGAAATATTTGAGGCATTTGAGTTAATGCACAGACAAGTGTCAAAGGGATTGAAACACCAGATTTCCTGCCATTTTGCACAGAGAAACATGCTGAATGGAAACACGCGTGCTCACCCCAGCTGCCAAAACCCAAACTGCCTATTTCAAAAACCTGGTCCATGTTTCCTGGATGCTTTTTCCACCTGTTTCCTGGTAGGTAATGACATCCAGCAGCAACAGGAGGGAAACAGCAATGTTTAAGGGTCATGGTCATAGCACTACCCGTAAGAATCAGTGCAAAATCTGTACTCCCAGATCCATTCCCAAGGGGATGCTTTTACGCCATCACACTCCCGGTTTGGTTTTCTGCATACTGACAAAACGCATCCTCAGCACAAGCTGTCGGCAGGGGGTGGCCTTCCTGCAGCCGGCACCAAAGAAGGCTCACATGAAGATCAGCAAAATGGTGGTGTGGCAAAACCAGCTTGCTGAGCCTGTTCAGAGGTGGCCCATCCATGTGATGGTTTACCTGAGAGGCTGCTCCAGGCATCCCGCAACATGGAAGCTCCTGGGGTGGTGTGAAACCCTCTTTCTAACCTCCTTGACAGCCCAATGCTTTTTCTGGGCTGGACTTCCAGAGAGGGCCAAGCACAACCAGGCTCAGGAGACTCAAGAAGGTCTGCAAGAACTTTCACGGTTGCATTTGACTTTTCATTCCACAAGTCAAGAGACCTTGCAGCCACTAGCTATCACAGGGCCTGGCCAGAGTTCTAAAGACATTGTGTCTATCCAACCATGCAGAAGCTGCAAACTTTATTGTATGCATTTCACAGAGACTATGGTGTTTGCCATGATGCCGTCGGACTCACAGCATGCAACCCCAACAGCTCTCCCAGGATCCTAGGACCTGAAAAAGTGGTGAGCTTGGGGTGAGTTCAATCAGCTCCAAAACCATTACAGATGATGAAAGGCAAATTCTCACCTCCTCATTCACTTTCCCCACAGAGGAATACCAAGCCAGCCACATCGATCTCCTGACAGCATCACCAAAGAGCCACGTGAGACACTTCCTCCCAGAGAAGGACTATAGCTGCCATCTGAACAAGCATCCCTCAGAAACAAAGCAGACATTGAAATGAGCCTGCAAAATCATGCCCAAAACTCAGGATAATACATCACAAGTAGCAGTAGGTTATTCAGTGATGTGAAGCACCAAACCTCCAAGACCTGCAGTCATGCAGGAAGCCTGAAAGAAGGCAAAATCAGCTCAGATTTCAAAAGCATCAGAGCAAGTGCAAGCTTGACAGCAAGCACTCTGTAGCTCCTGACCTTTGGAAAATATGGGAAAAGGTATTATGCAGGGAAAAAAAGATTAAAATTAAAAAACAACAGTACATGCCTAGACTGCCTCTACACTACCATTTTATAGCTGAGCACTTCCAGCATACCTCTCCCATGAGGTGGACATGACTGGCAGGGCCAAGGAAGGAGGGCTCCTGAGGCCAGCTGTAATGACCTAAGTGACATGACTAATGACAGCAGGAAACAGCAGCCTTGCTTACACC
>NW_009912208.1:7889-10328 GCF_000696875.1 Nestor notabilis
ACACTTGCTGTCATCACTGCCAACACCAGCGGGAAGCATCTGCCAAGAAAAATCTGGTCCAGACCACAGCAAAGGATGGAGCTGCCTACCAGCTGGGCAGTGCAGCCACCGACGCTTCCAGCTCCAGTTCTCTCACTCCACCGGACCATGACACCTCGTTTCATTGGGAGAAACATGCAGAGGAACCAGATGCGATGTTTTCTTTTCGGTGTCAAAATAACAGATAGGAGCAAGTTTCTCCACTTCGTGGCATGTAAACTGTGTCCCACACAGCACAAATGAGGACATCAGGTATTAAACTGAGGCTTGCTGAATGGGAGTTTTTAAGTGTGGGATGCTGCAGGGTTTTCCTCCCTCACCGTGTACAATTAATGGCCTGTATCCTGCATATTTCTGGCTTTCTGCACTGTGACTTAATGCTACGGTGACTTCAGTCTGAATTAGACAGCTTGCACACCAAGAAAATATTTAACTAATATTTAACTAAGCAAGTTCTGGGGTGGGGTTTTAAGCATAACTGAAAATAAATATAAAAATCCGGATGTGTAGGCTAGCTAGGTGCTTTAAAAAGTTATTGCAAGATATTCTAACGCCATCCCTGTAAAACCTTTGTGATCAGAACCATAGAATGGTTTGGGCTGGAAGGTACCTTTAAGATCACCTAGTTCCAACCCACTGCCACATGCAGGGACACCTTCCACTATACCAGGTTGCTCAAAGTTGCGTTCAACGTGGGTTGGAACATTTCCCAAAGGCAAGCCTGGCCTGTACCATTCCCAGGGATGGGGCAGCCACAGCTCCTCTCGGCAACTTGTGCCAGCGCCTCAGCACCCTCACAGTAAAGAACTTCTTCCTTAATTTTATCTAAATCTATCCTTTTTCAGTTTAAGGCCATTCCCCGTGCCCTACCACTACAGTCCCTGATGAAAAGTCCCTCTCCAGCATACTTGTAGGCCCCCCCTTCAGATGCTGGAAGGCTGCTCTAAGGTCTCCCTGGAGCCTTCTCTTCTCCAGGCTGAACAACTCCAACTCTCTCAGCCTGTCTCCATAGGAGAGATGCTTCAGCCCTCTGAGCATCTTCGTGGCCCTCCTCTGGACTCGCTTAAGCAGGTCCACGTTCTTATGTTGGGGCCCCAGAGCTGAACGCAGTACTGAAGGTGGGGTCTCACAAGAGCGGAGTAGAGGGGCAGGATCACCTCCTTCTACCTGCTGGTCACACTTCTTTTGATGCGGCCCATGATACGGTTGGTTTCCGGGCTGTGAGTGCACATTGCTAGCTCATGTTGAGCTTCTTGTCAACCAACACCCAAAGTCCTCCTCCTTTCAATCCATTCTCCCCCAGCCTGTATTTGTGCATGGGATTGCACCGACCCAGGTACAGGACTTTGCAGTTGGCCTTGTTGAACTTTACGAGATTCACATGGGCCCACCTCTCAAGCCTGTCAGGGTCCCCCTGGATGGCATCCCTTCCCTCCAGCATGTCAACCGCACCATAGTGACGCACCACATTCATAATCATGAATTACTTGGTGCACAATAGTTCTCCAAACCCAGATATCTGCAGACCACATGCAATAGCAGAATCTACAAAGTTATTCAGGCCACTCAGATAAAAAAAGCGATTGCTTGTGGTGTCAAAACTAAGTACAGGGTCATTTTCCCATTGTTGTTTTACAGATAAAACTATTTTGTTATATGTACTTAAATTTTTAAGTGCTGTTAAGATACCATTTGCATTTAACATAGAAGCTGTGAAGGTCTGTCTGCTGTAAGAGACAATAGCAGTGATACAGAGTGGAAGGAGAGAAGAAAATGGCTTACACATGCAGAAAAGAAAATACCATCGGCATCATCTCCACACAACAGGAAAGCAAAACAGCAATGAAACTGGAAAAGGAGAAAAGCAGGGGGGAAAAGCAAATCAGGTATGTCACACCATGCAGGAAAATGGCTAGACTGAAACTAGCTTGTAGTCATCAGGAATTTGCTGCTACTGAGACTTTTTTCAGACCACATCAATGAATTTGTATTTCACCTACCTAAAAGAGAAATCAGGACTCTTCATTTTGTCTCAAGGACATAACTTTGTTACTGGAAATTACCACTATTTGAATAAAGTGGATGAACACAATGAAATTAAATAAAAGATGCAAGGCAACAGGATAAAAACATGAAAGAAAGTGAAGATTTCATCAGCTCCTGGAAGGCAAAGCACCTTAGGACCTTTAAAAGTCAAGGGCACTCTGAGTTATATATACTTAACATTCATTTTGCCTAACTGCACACCCATATTTATATCTATGGAAAACTTCTGGGCCACTATCAGCTCCCCAGACTTTGCAAAGAGTAACGTGCAACTCCACAATCAGATTTCTCATCAAAGACACTGTAAAAATTACGTGACTGTGACGATAACGTCATCAATGTATTGCAGGTGCT
>NW_009912209.1:0-29438 GCF_000696875.1 Nestor notabilis
CCAACCCTAAGTATTCTATGATTATATGATTCTAAATTGCAAGAACACCTTTTAATCAACTCAAGAAAATCACGACAACTTTTAAATATCCATACTTTAAAAGAAACTTTCACTGGATTTAGCATCTTAGTAAATACTGAAGGAGGTGTAGAGAATCCCTTACTTCCTGTGGTGATCACCTGTGGTAACTAGCAGGGTTTTTATGTCTGTCAACGTGACTGTTTTCATAAAGCTTATAGGAGCTTGTATCTGAAATTAGCTTATAAGATTATGAAAGAAATATATATGGATAGTGTGATGTGGTCTCAGATGATCTATTTCTCTAGGAAACTATACTAGAAAGCATTTGTTGGTGTCTGGCTTAGAATTTCAGAAATTATTTTAAAGGTTCATTCATAGTTTCATATTATTCTGTGGTGTTTTCTTCAAGACTGGGCCTAGTTTATTAAGTAACTTCTTAAAATTAGACTATTTAAAAATAATTTTGCATCTGAAAGAGGTTGTGAACCTTTGAGTACGTGAGACCACTTTCCACAAAGTTTAGATAGTCTTGTTTCATATAAGGTTTTCAGATGGTAATCTGTCACAGGTTACTGAAAGTTCAGTATAAAAGCCCTTTAGAAACAGGTAATTAGAAAGAAAGCTTGCAACAAAATTGGCCACTTAATAATTATTTATCCTTAAATTTAAATTCAAGACAGTGATTCTTCCCAATAGTATGCTGAGACACCAAAGATTCTCAGGCTAGACTTATTCTCTGGCTGCTTCTCCTGCAAGACAAGCTGTAGGGGAAGTAAGTTAATTTTTCATTTTAAAAAAAGTCTAATTCCTTAGAGAAATTATGAGTAATGAGAAAGGTAATCTTATTCTTCTGTTTCTGACTACAATACACAACTTAATTTATGAGATGGAAGGGAAAGCGGTTACAAGAATCCTTGTGTTAAAATCAAACAAGCATTTACTTGGAGACTAAAATGCTAATACCCACGATGGTATGTCTTTGCTGTAAGATTTACTTTACAGCACTAAAGCTTTTGGAATCCTATTCAGTCCATTTCAAAAAGAAAGAAGAAAGTTATTCAGACTCTAGAAAAACAAATGCAGAAAAGCCAGTGATGTTTTATTTAACATAAAAGGAAGTTACAGTAAAAACAAAGACAGATATTTAGGAGTTATTCCATCAGTTCATGTCACTGCATGTCATTGCAAAGACGTTGCTAGCAGAGACTGTTAGTGTCTTGGGTAGATGCTGGCTTTAGTTTTCTCTCACTGTGTTTGCAAAGACTAGTACTGGGTTTGTTCACCGCCATGAGGGTACAAAGGCAGATAGGAAAGCTGTTTTTTCCAAGTACCAAGTTAATACTCAGCTTATTATTGTCCATCTAACTTGATCTGATTAATGTCTTCATGAAGATTTTGATGGGTTTTAATCCTCTGAAAGCTCATACAAAGCCTACAATAGTCTCACTCCCACTGATTAATTGGATTCTCATTAACACTAATAGTCTTGCACTACTGAAAAATCACTGAAATAATGAGACTTCTCCCTAGCTGTCATTTTTTATGATCACAACTCCTATGAGAAATTAATCTATTTCACAGTAAAAATTATAGAATAGAATGGGTATGTTAAAATAGATGCAACAGCAAGTTTATATGATTCTTTAAAGGGTTTAAAGTAGGTTCAGGTTTCAAATGAGATCTAAGCAGATCTCAGTATTTAGAGAAAGGTTTCTTCTGAGTCTCCAGTAATTTCTGCAACTTCTGTTCTCCTGGCTCGCTAGTGATCTTTTACCAGAATTAAGAAATTGACAATATCATTTGTTTATGGTATTTCAAATGTAAAGAATTGCCTTCAGGGCATTGTTTTATTGGTTTTACATTCCTTCCTGCTGTGTTGAATCTAATGAGGCTTGTCTGTCCTTTAGGTGACCTACAAGCGGGATCTGTATGCTGCTGAATCGATTATTAAGGGTATGTGTTCATCCTTTTGGCTGTCAGTTTGCATATTTCTAAGTCTAATTGAGAGTCTTGTGTGCTATAGTTTTGAATGTCTTTTAGAAAAGTTTTATGACAAATAAAATGTGCTTAGGCAAGTTGTTTTAGCTTGATCACTGTAATACGTTATGCATTATTTACCTTCGTTTACTTCTTTTGGAACAGAGAACCTTATGAAAGGCTGTATATATTAGAGTCAAGCAGAGATTAATTTTGTATGGTTTTATAAGGAATAAACAATTTTTTTCATTTGCAGTTCAATTCTGTATATGTTACATCTTTCTAGTCTACAGTAGTAGCCTAGAAAATAAATATTACCTCTTTATGGCTCTTCTCTCTCTTACATACAGCAACTTGTTACCTGAATTGGTATAGCAATTTTATGATATTGAAGTGCTCCATTAATTTATGAATTCTTTGTTGAACTGTTTTTTCACCTTTTCCTGTAATGATAACAATGGTTTCACTATCAGTGACTCAATCTAAAAACAATGTAGAAAGGAAGAACTCCTAAGTACTGTTTGAGCATACTCAAGGTTATTGTAAGCTCATAGGCACTGATTCAGGGGAGTCTTGCTTTGACTCTTGTTAAGAATGAAGGGATAAAAGCCCAGAAACTGATGAAGAGAAAGGGACATCTTTGGGTTAAAGTAATTTTTCTAGAAAAAAAAGTGTGGTTCCTATTTAAAGTTAGAAAAAAAGCAAAGCCCATGTTTTCTTAGGGTATGGTGAGTGACTGGCTAATTGTTGACTTTGGTGGCTCATGTGTTACAAGATCCAGTATTGATTGAGCTTCTGGTTTGGATTATTCTTATTTCAGCTGTGATACAGTTAAATTTTTCCTTTGTTTGTCTTGATTTCAACAAGGCATTTGTCACTATCTCCCATGACCTTCTTATTGACAAACTGATGAAGTACAGACTAGAAAAGTGGACAGTGAGGTGGACCAAAAACTGGCTAAGCTGCCAGGCTCGAACAGCAAAGTCCAGCTGGAGCCCAGTCACAAGTGGTCTCTCCTAGGTGTGAATGCTGATTAAAATCTTCACTAGTAATCTGAATTACAGGGCAGAGCATAGCCTCAACAAGTCTGTAGATGATGTAAAATCGGGAGGAGTAGTTGTTAGACTAGGAGGTTGTGCTGCTATTTGGAAGGACCTTGATAGGCTGGAGAAATGGATGAACAGAAATCTTGTGAAATTCAGCAAAGGGAAATGAAAACTCTTGCACTTGAGAAGCACCATTACAGCTGGGGGCTGACCAGCTGGAAGGCAGCTCTCCAGAAAAGGCCCTGGTGGGTCTTGGTGGACAACAAACAGAACAGGAGATGGCAGTGCGCCCTTATGGCAAAGAAGGCCACCAGCCCCTGGGCTATGGTAGGCAGAGCATTGCCAGCAGGGTGAGGGAGGTGAGCCTTCCCCTCTGCTCAGCACTGGTGAGGTCACATCTGGAGTGTTGGGTTCAGTTATAGGCTCCCAAGTGCAAAAGAGACATCATCATACTGGAGAGAGTTGAGCAAAGGGCTATGATAGTAGTTAAGGTAGTGGAGCATCTACCAGATGAGGTGTTGCAAGAGGTTGGACCGTTAGAAGAGAAGGCTCAGGGGGATCTTAGCAGAATGTATAAATGCCAGATGGGATGGAGTTAAGAAGATGTAGCCAGACTTTCCTCAGTGGTATTCAGCAAAAGTGAACGGGGAATGGACACAAACTGAGATACAAAAAAAATATTTATACATCTGGAAAGCCTGGAAATCTTTTAGGATTCTCTCCTTTTTTTTATTAGCTGGGAGATTGGGAGGGAGACTCCCTGTCCTTGATTTCCTAGGAACTGTTTGTTCAGCTGAGATTGCCAATAGGGGCATCTTTTGGCTTATAAATGCCATTTTTCACCTGCTTTTATTGAGTTAGAATATTTCATCTCAGAAATTACTTGGGTTAATATTTTCAGAACAGCTTTTTTACTTATTTAAGCTTATGAAAAGCTTTGAAAATGGAAGTGTGATCCAAATTAAACTGGAAAAATGTTTTCAAAATAATGCATTTTCTTGGTTTCGTCCACTTATTTTTTGGTAGCTATCAGATACTTAAAAACTTTATGCAAACAGAATTCATTCTGCCATTAAATTAAGAGGTTTTTAGAGATAAAATCTAGATAAGAAGTTCTTGAGTTGGGCCAGTGATTATTAAAACTTTTTAAAATTACTTTCTGAAATTTTTGTGCTCTTGGGAAAGTATTTAATAGTTTTCATTTAACTTGAAGTGATCTTTCCTTGGATAGAACAATTCAGTTTGAATATAAATTTTAAAAGTTCAAATATGATTTTTGTGGATGTCATTTAAGCAAAATGACTCGTAAGACAAATAGGTAATAGAATGAGCCAAAGCAAAGAGGGATTTTGTGGAACAGTATGATATAAAATTAACCAATGATTTTATCCCTTTCATGAATAGGAATTGGAACTAATACTTTACCTTAAATGATAGATCAGTGGAAAAAAGGGAAGCTTCTAATCTTTGAGAAGTGCAAAAGTAATTATATAAAAAAATTTAATTTTTTTTGTGGTCTAAATATAGATCCCATTACATCATTCTTGCTGAATTCCTCATTCTAGTAGAGTGTGTATACATACTTTTACAGTACAGACTTCTTTTAAGTATTATCTGTAATTTTAAGGATTACCTACATAGGAGAGACTGTCAAAGAAAAATTCCTCTGACGGTAATGCTTATAAGGAAATCTAGAAAGCTGATTCAGCCGCTTGGATGTGTTTTGTTACAGTATTTGTAGGTATTTGCTGTAACAAGAATTGTTGTACTTCTGACAGTAAAGCTTGCTGAAGCCAATAATGGCAGCATAAAATGATGTGAATGCTATGAATCAGCTCAATGAAGGTACAGTGTTGATCATATCTTGACGAAAGGCTCAGTATTCAAACTTGGAAAAAATCTCAGCAAAGTCATAGTTCTGTGTTAACTTGGTCATATTTTCCTTTATCCCATTTATTTTCATGTTTATTTAGCATGTATGTTCTCAGTAGTTAATGGTAATTTATCAGTCATTACTGGATCAAGTAGATCCATTTTTATATCCATTTTACTTGAGCTTAACTATAGACTGTACTTCTTTCAAAATTCAAAGGCCAATTTATTGAACTGTACCATTCATTATTACTCAAATATTTAATTTAGTTCAGAGGACAGTCAGGATATGAGGGTACTGAGGGTATGTAAACTTTAAAGGAAAAAAAAATCAAAACTAGTGCTGATTTATATTTTTAAAAAGTTCTTGTTCATCTTGTTCATTGCAGTTTATTCAGTCCTTTACTAGACTTACTACGTGGGCATGTAGTGATAAGACAAGGTGTAATGGCTTTAAACTGAAAATAGGGTAGATTTAGACTTTAGGAAGAAGCACTTTACTGTGAGGGTGGTGAGGCCCTGGCACAGGTTGTCCAGAGAAGCTGTGTCTGCCCCATCCCTGGCAGTGTTCAAGGCTGGGTTGGATGGGGCTTTGAACAACCTGGTCTAGTGGAAGGTGTCGCTGCCCATGGCAGGGGCTTGGAACTACATGATCTTTAAGGTCCCTTCCAACCCAAACCATTCTGTGATATGTTCTTCTGTAGTGGGCAGGAAGAAAGTCAGATGGACACCTTATGTAAAATATGTTGCTTTATATAGCTGGAGAAGGAGATAGCACTCAGCTCCCATCATTCAGCTGTCCAGTTTGCTGATGTTTCCTTCCCCACATATTGCCATCATTACAGAGCAGCTCTTGTGAGCATGGGAGCTGAGTCATCACGCTTCTTGTGGGGAAACTAGAAATGAGTACAATGTGAAAAATTATTTCTGTGCTCTCCCTCTGCTGCCCTCTCACTCTTATAAAGGTGACTTCTTGTGTTCTTTTAACTAGTTCTGTCCTTTTTTATAGATTTAAAATATAACCAAGTAGATTGGTAATATTTTGAAGCATTTTGCTTAAAAAAATGTTATAATAGTATTTTATGTAACATACACACTCTAATTTCATATAAAATAAAGATAAACCTGAAACAATACTGCAGCCTTCATGCAAATGAATTTCCATGTTCCTGTGTATATAAGGACTTCAGTAATCTCCTAAGTTATTAAAGAAGATTAGTTATAATTTATTTTAAAAATAAGGTCTATCCCAAGCACCTTTCTCTATAACTGCTTGAATAGAAATTGAGGATGGCGGTTATTCAAATGAAAGGAACATTCACTAAGTTTAACTATTTCCATTTATAACTAGAGCAAAAAAGGCCATAAATGACCAGTCATTCTCTTCACAGATATGTATTTTACATGTGTATTTCATCATGTTAACACATATTTAGTTTTCACTAAAGCAAAAACAATCTTTTGCAGCTGTTGGTTATGATAAAAAGTATTTGTAGCTTAACGTAAAAATGAAGACCTACACAGTGGTAAATCAGGCTGATCCCTTATTTGATCTTTACTTATCTAATGTTCTGCTACTGTGGCAGCATGCAATGTATCTGCTTCAGTAACCACAGTCGTCTTTATTATGCTTAGTCTGTATGAAAATCTCTAAGTTCATTAAAGTTTAGATTTGCGTTTTGCTGCATTGCTTGACTGCAGGAAGGAGAAGCTGTACATGTTCTTATTTAAGCAAGCAATATAATGAGAGTCCTCTATAGCTAATTAGGACACCCTGTAATAGATTTATGTTAAAGATAACATAACTAGTTATCTTTAATGGTGTTTTGAATAGATACTGTTAGCACTCCAAGTCTGCAGATTGAGAGCTGTGCCCTTCAAAAGATTTAAAATACCAGATTTTCAGGTTGATATAACATGGCTTATTTTCGTGGCAGACACCTAAGCCATGTGAATTAATATTGGGCAAGCATTTTACTCACAGTTCATGGCACATTTAAAGGAAAGCATATTTAAGGGGATGATATATTCTTGTCCTATTGAGCATCATCCTGTTCTACTCCCATGTTGTATGATTCAGTCTTGTTAGTTTTACAAAAGAAACCTCAATAGCTATGGTCAGTTGTGTCGTGCTGTGCCTATGGGAAACCTTCAAGGAAGGGTAGGTCACCTTCTAGAATGGCAACCATCTTACCAGCCAAGGCATGCTCAGTTAGGCCTTTCCTACTAGCTGAATAATTGAATAATTTTGTGACGACAGTTCAAAATTTCATGTAATCTACATTAATAGATGTATTCTATTATATTTATTAGTGATTGAAACTTGGTTTCCTTCAACTTCAGAGAATGACAGTTACCTTTTTCCATTGACCTGTTGGTTTTATTTAGAAAATCCATTTAAGCTGTATTAAAATATTTATTTTGAGGAGAATTATTCATCCAACTGTTTTCTTTCTGGTTTCAAGTAATATTTTTTTGTTGCTTTGAATTATGAACTTCAACAGATCTTGAAATACTTAGATTTTTATGCTAAGATGTTAAGGTTACACTTGGGCCTGTAGACAGACTTGCTAAAGAACAGGTTCCTTGTGGTTCATTTTGACATGTTATTTTGCTATCCTGTTTATTTTTGAGGTACTCTTGATTTCTGTCTGTCCATATATTAAGTTTCAATTCTGTAATTAATAAAATTAAATACAAAAATTATTATGGTAATATGTGTTTGGCAATTAAATGATGTATGAAACAAATACAGTTAATTGTATGATTATAATTATGAGGCTGTTCCTGAGTCAGCTATATTGCAAATGCAATTCTACCTAACTAACGAGTCCCAGATGTTTCACAGAAGCACATAGAAGCACTGCTGGTCTAATGAGACATAATAACTGACAAATTTCACCTTGCTAAACTTGACTCAGGTGGAAATAAGAAAAAACATGTATGCATCCATACATTATTTTATTTTTTTTAAGATATTCATATGTATATATATCATGCATATTCAAGGCAATACAAACACTTCACTAACGTGAATAGACTAATGACTTATCTTTTCAGATTGTTTTCATAAAACATCTTAACTTGCTTACTTCCTCAAGTCTGTTTTACGACTGCATTATGAAAGTCTGAGTCCTAACACCATTTGTTTAAGAAACAGCAAATTTAATGCTTTTTTTTTAGTTAAGCAGATATGAACTTGTTGAGTGTGCTGACAAGGTGGCACACGCCCATTTTTAACTGTCTTGAAATAAGAAAACATTGTCTTACAATAAGGGTGACTCATCTAGAAATGTAGTTAAGATCAGGCTAATACAAAATATCCTAAAATATTTCCATTAGGACTGCTGCCCTCGGGGTAGGTATCTTTGAACTCTAGTTCTAGCATGTAAACTTTAAATGGTGCTGCTCAGTAGAAGATTGTAACTCAGTCTTTCTTTCTTCCTTCTTTTTCTTTTCTTAACGGCATTTCCTCTGCAATGACCTTTTCACAAGAGTGTGCATTTGAGGATTGGATATTTTGCCCTCACATTTGGCTAAATAAGCGCCTGCTGATGTAGACGCAGTTATGTTTTGCAAGCAAAATATCATAATGCCTTCAAACTGTTCATGACTGTTGGGAGCTACATACCGTGTTTTGTTTTATATGAAGAACATGCATGGCTTTTTCTGGGGGAAAAAAACCAACCCAAAAAAAACCCTGACATAAGCCTTTTTCATCAACCAATGAGTATCTTATTGGAGGTATGCTGTATTTTCATGGGCACACACATTAACCATAGTCTGTTCTCTGCTCTGAGGCAAAGAAACAGACTGGCTGGTGGGGATATACTCCTCAGAATAGTTACTGTCAGGCGAAAACAACCCTCTGCCTTATCTTCTACCACAAAATCTTCCTCTCCTTGTATACTAATATTGGCAGGGGCAGTGTCAAGTTTGGCTTTTGGGTTTTGTGGTTAGAGAAAAATGTGGAATGGTAAACAAAAAAATTGTTAGATATTTTTGGTTACCTGTGTTTTATGAATAACAATTTCAATTCATTCTGTTGAGCATAAATTAACTAACTGCTTGGCAGTAGTTATTTCATTTTTCTTGTGTTTACAGTGATAGAAACATCTGTTATGAAATACTAAAAATGCCAGGGAGAAGCATAGTGAATTTCTAGACCAGTCAGGCCATTGCTATGTAGAAAGTGAAAATGGAATTCATATAAATTAATTTACTATTTTGGATTCACTACAGACTTCAAAAGTATTTTGATGAATAGGATGTGCTTCCAAAATAGTAGGAATCATATTGACAGACCAAGAATGGCGTGGTGTGAACATGTGTTTAGAAAAACAAGTGTATGTATACACGTATATGTGCAATTAAGAGAAAAAATTCATGTCTGTAGGCTAAATACTGTTTTCCATTTAGATGCATTTTCTTTCATATGGTATTAATGCTCTATGATATATTTATGATCTTTATTCAAACAAAGTATTATTTTAATTGCTGCTGTTTGTGGCCTGCTTTTCAGGGTAAACTTTTTAAGTTCTTCGTTAGATTACACTTAATACATTATCTAACTAACATAGTTCCATAAACATGCACACATCTTAATATACAATTTGAGTGAGATCCTAGGATAAAGACTGTAACAGGTGTTACTGGATAAGGTGGTGTAAAGCTTTCAGGATATCAAAGGGAGGGCATAGAAAAATGGAAAATAAAGTTTTCTGCTGGAGAGAGAAGGAGATTTAATTGAACAAATTCTGAAATCCTGTGTCAAAATTATCTTTAATAAAGAAAATTTCCTGATAAAGAACTTAAATGTATAACCTAACAGAATCTGGCAGTGTAAAGTTTTAACTGTTTTTAATTTGTGCAAAAAATATGCTCTGAGTGGATGTTAAATGTGAGGCAGTAGGGGGAGGGTTACCTTATAATTAGGTAAAGCTGGAATGAAGCTGAGAGTAAATGGGAGACCTGTATGGGGAAGAGGAGATTTCCAGAGAAATAAGAAGTTTAAACTAAGAAGAGGAAGAGGAAGCCAAAGCAAGATAGAGATTTTGATAGGTAATGTAATAGTGAGAAAGGGGGGAAAAAGAGTTGGGCAGATGAAAAGGAAGGTATGGTGTGAAAGTAGGGGAAAAAAAGCAGAACAGCGGTGCATGGCAGGAGGCAAAGAGGTAATAGCCAAAAACTGAACTCAGGGGAGTTCCAACGCAATAAAAGGAAAAACTTTCTCACTATGAGGGCAGTCAAGCAGTGAACAGGTTGCCTGGAGAGGTTGCACAGTCTCCCTCCTCAAAGGTATTCAAGTGCTAGGGGCATAAGGGGCTGAGCATTCAGGCCTGACCTCATGGGTGATTGTGCTTTGAGCAGGAGTTTGGACTAGAGATCCTGAGGTCCCTTCCAGCCTGAATTATCCAACAATCTGATGAAAAACAAAATTTTGTTAGTTGAGTATTAAAATTCTTTGTGACATGGCCATGACATGGATTTCCAGAATTACTGTTTTGTTCACCCAAACAGACTTCTGAGGACCAGGAATGAAATGCTGCATGCCATTAGCTTTACTGGCAGTCAGCAGAACTCATGAACTCCATGGGGTTTGAGCCAGCACTTCAGCTGTGCTCACTGGGTTCAGTGTGATCACACCGAGTGACAGAGAGCTCCATCAGCTTACTGGAGGTGGGACACAGGCAGTCTTGGGGAGGAAGGCTCTGCTCAGCCTTCCTTCCCACAATACAGCAAAGGTGCAGACTGTCTAAATTAATGCATACATCTTTTTGGCCACTTGAAACAGTTGGGGTTTAAATGGAAATTAAGTTTTAAACTTCGTCTAGAACAAAGCTGTTGCTTTGCTATGATGATTTCATAATAAAGTTTCCATCTTTATTAATTTTTCTTGATCATTTAAAAGAATGTAGGATGTTTTCAGTGTGTCTATTATCATTATTTTTTTCATACTTTATTAGTAGACTTTTCCCTATAACATTGCATTCCTTCTCCAGATTAAAAATAAATTTTTTTCACACTTCATTCAATTTTGCTTTCTTCTTTATTAAATTCAACCTGCAAATCTTAGTTGCTTTTTCAGTAGTCATCTCTCGCATTTACATTACAGGAAATTAGAGGTTTAAGGGGCCTGGGGGAGCAGTGAGATGGGATTTTATAGTTGCAGTCTTTGAGCAGCCTCTTATGAGGTTACTTTTGACACTTGCTATTGATAACTGACTTCTTTTTAAAAAGAACCGTCTGAGCATAAGTTATGGTGCCTTTTTGGATTCCACAGCCTTCTTCCACATGTGGATTTTTGTAATAGCTTCAATCTGACCTTCTTCATTAAATTCCTTAGTTCAGTAGAATCTGAGTTCTTGAAATCTGATATGCCAGACTGGTTTATTGTGTATGTCTATCTTATATCTGCAATGTAGCTGCATTCCGTGTACTGTACTAAATTCAAGTGGCTCTTGCTCTGATTTCAATCTACCCACCCGTTTCTTTCTGCTGATAAGAAATTAATTCAATATGGTTTCCCAGTGACCCATTTTTTAGACTGTAAAGTTATTCTGTATTAAGTAGAAGCCAACTCTGATGCACGTTCAGTGTATTTTTTTGCCCAGTGAGTCTATGGGAAGATAATTTCTCTCACAGTTGTGGTATCCTGTGATTTTCAGCCCTGGCCATGCATTTTTTTAATTCTCGCTTTCATCTGGTTGTGCTGGTTTACATGCAGATGTTTATTGTTCTCTCTCTTTCTTCCCCCTCCCCATTCTTGCTAACTTAATACAAAGCCAGTTGCTACCATTATTTTCATAGTCACGTTATAAATATTAGACATAATAAATGCCCATGATTCGTAAAATCATTGAAGTTGTCTTTTGGGATCCTTAGTGGTTAATTCACTTGTCCTG
Organism: Nestor notabilis; assembly: GCF_000696875.1. Classification (NCBI taxonomy): domain Eukaryota; kingdom Metazoa; phylum Chordata; class Aves; order Psittaciformes; family Psittacidae; genus Nestor; species Nestor notabilis. The sequence goes on from NW_009912209.1 coordinate 11,822, forward strand.
CTCACAAAAAGTGGTTTAAAAATCACAAGTCACTTTCCAATAATGTTAACTGCAGCAGCTTTAAAACTAATTTTCAGGTCTGTATGTATTTTTTTGTGAAGAAGCTTTTACAAAACAGGAAGATATTTACTTAAGTAATGCCTCTGATTGAACTTATTGTGTGGTATGCAATTATAAAACAAAACTATCCACATGCAACAAATATGTATCTTTGGATTTGTTTGAAGAGCAGTTAGGCCATATTTTTATAATTTTTTTTTATGTCTTTCACAACTAATTTATTTTGTGGTGATGTTTGGTGTATTTCTGTCTCTGAAGCTTCATTGAAGTCTGCTTTAAACATAATTAGACTTTACATTTATGAAATTTCTAGCTGCTTATGGAACGGCTACCCAAAAGACATTGGAAATATTATATTTTGGTCTGCATATTAATTCAACATCGAAATGATAAAATCCTGAATTAGAAGTGAGAGTTCCAGACTTGAATTATTTTTACTTGTTTGCTTAAAGAAAGTGTTCACTGAATCTTGAAACTGTAGTCAATGAGAGAAGATACTTATTTTCTGAAATATTTGCTTTATTTATCAGATCAGGCAATAACTTGAAACTACTGTTCTTGTTATCAACAAAATACTATATTTTTCACCCCACTAGTGAAAGATCTGAGAAGTTGCCTGTGCCAATATCTTTGTCATTGACTCTGCAGCTTCTATGATACTGAGGTGAACAGTTGTATCTGCTGTCTCCCTGAACAGTTTCTTCACTGTTTTTCTTTCTTCTATATGGAGTATATATTGCTGGGAAGAAGATTTATGCCCTTTCCTGGGTTTTTTTTTCTTTTCTTAATATTCCTGACACTGCATTTATTGATTTATCGAAGTGAGAAGTGGTATGAAGTTTCCAAAATGTTTTCTTGGTGTCATCTTGTGTCAGTAATGTGGACCTGAACAAACACCTTTTCATAGAAGTCCCTTGTTTAAATAGGCTTTACTGACAGGCCTTCGGTGATGTTTTCACGTTCTACAAAATAATATAAAATATAATATGAATTTTACATTTGAGATGTAAGTTACATAAATTAAGTAGTTACATTAACTGTGCCTTGAAATAAGTTGTCTTAAATTTACAGCTGTTGAAAAGATTCTGTCAAGAGACAGCAGTATATGCATTGTAGACCATGTTTAGCAGATTAATAATTTTGATTTATTTATCTTTGCGTGAAATATTAAGGCTTTTTTCTTGTTCACAGACAAGCTATCACAACAAGTTTGTGTTACTACCTATGTGAAGGAAGATATGGCACAAGTAGGTTTTCTCCTTCATGAATCTCTGAAAAGCCAAATAAAAGTAAGTACAATTCTATGGTTCTAAACTGTATGATTACTTTAATGTTTCTTGTTGTCACAACTCATAAGAAATGGTATAAATAATGTGAATACAGAAACAGACCTCCTTTGTCACTGTAGTATTTATTACAAGGGATTAACACCAGGTGTGGAAGATACCAAGAAAGAAGCATCCTCTGCCCAATTATGCTGTAGAGGGGGATCTTACAGATCCTCTTAAAATTTATATATTAGATTAGAGCAGAAATTGGATCCAGGCATCAGAGAGGCCATTTTCTCTAGGTTTTATGAATTCAGTAAGCCCAAATTGTTACAAATATGTTACAGAGGAAATGCTTTTGGTACTTTGAAGTCTGAATTAAAGTCTGAACCAATTAAGGCGTAAGTTGTATTCTTGCAGAGCTGCAAGTGCAAATTCAAATTAATCTGCCTTTTTGCAGAAAGGTAGGGGTGTATTTTACTCATAGTGAGCACCCACTGAAGCCTTTTGCTGTAGGATATTGATGGAATTTTCTGCAGGCATTTAACTATCTTTTCTGTTTTCAATATTCCTACTAATAGAACTATCACATATTTTCATTTTCCCAAAGGTGATTAACATTTGGTAATTGCTTAAATCTTGACTGATTTTAGGGTGATTGTTAATTATATCTTATGTGGTGATATCACATTTTCTATTACCCAGAGAAACAGAGTGGGAATAGCTGTTCAAAAATACAGGTTTCCTGATTTGCATAATATCACTTCTGTATATGGTTTTATTCATGCCTGTTGACACAAGCATTGTGTGCTTAGTTAATAGCAGGATGTTCTTCTGTAGCAAACTGTATTGCTATTTTATATCTAGAAATGTTATTTGACATTGTGCCTACAGGTTTTGTTTGGAAAGAATTGCATTTAGTATGAAAAATTATGCTTTATATCTGTTAAATGTCTATATTTAAAAGTGCAAAACACTAGCAGAGTTGAGTAAGATCTTTTCTTGTCTGAATAGCTGTATAATGGAGCAGAAGTATATTTCCATTTCGTTAAAACCAAATCCATTGCTGTTTTTCCTTTTTTCTCTCCATTTAAACTGTTGTGCAATTACTAGACATCACTTGCTCGTGCTAGGAAAAAAAAGTACTTATTTAAGTGTTGATTTACCTGCATTGCTATATTAGGTTTGCATATTACCACTTTAATCATACCCTGAGAAACGCTTCCAAATCAGTAAATAAAGTCTAAGAATGCTCTTTTCAGAGAGTGAATTGGACTATAATTGGTCTAAGTAAGACTCTAATTGGGAATCACTCAATCAAGTACATATCTGAAATTTAAACTTATTACTATCAATATTTTAATATTTTAGATAGTTTTGCGTAGGATACTAACATGCAAAATAGAGTAAGAATTAATGTTAGTTAACTGATGATGTATTGAAGCATCTGGTGAAGCAGCTGTGCTTACTTTACCAAAAGAGAAATCTGTTTTAATTTTTGCTAGATCATATGGCTGTAAAACAAAGGCTTAGTGTGCTGCTTTATCATATGTACAACTTAAAATCAAAACTTTGATAAACTAATTCAGTTTTTTTAAATGTTCAGGAATACTTAAGCATCATGTATTGTAATATCTCAGGAAAAAAAACCCCGTAGGCCTTCTCTCTTGAGTAATGCTCCATTTACCTTCTGAAAAGACTGGCATGAAGTATGCTCCTGATCATTTGAGTATGTGCAACGTTGTAAAGGTACTAGGGATTTCTGATTTGACTTCTGCAGAAGTTCAAACCAGGAGAGCCCTTGAGTGTTGCATTTATTAAGTAATATAATTAATTCTTGCCTTCTGTGATTTTTTGATTTTTTTAGATCTCATTAAGATATTAAATGTCAGCTATTCGGGGCTGTGTTATCCAATTTAGAGCCCAAAATGTTTCTGAAGTCTTTAGTGCATAAATATCAACCTTTGGGTTTTAAACCATATTCCTTTGCAAACAAGTTAGCTCCCCAAGTATTACAAAAATAAACAAATACAGTGTTAGATAACAGTGCAAAGCCTTTTTAAATGTTGTATTCGGTACTTCTGTTGGAATGTGGGTTAAGTGACATTTTGAGAGAACACAGGAGTGAGTGCTTCTGTTGTTTGCTGTTACATATAATATCTTCTGGGCAGAAATAAAGCTTATTTGAGCAGTGGAACAGTGAGGTTTGCTGATTTAATAGAAGCAACATGAAGATTTTTTTTTTTCTTTTTTTTGCGTTATTTTCAAGATTTTCTTACTGGCTTCAAAGTGTTATCTTCTATTAGGGAACAATTTCTAGTTCTGCTACCTGGTTTGCTGTTTTACTTGTGGCAATCCTGAAGCTGATGATGTAGTAGAACCTACTTGTTATTTTAATTAGGATAAAGTAATTTCTTAGCTGGTGTTATACTTACAGGTTGCAAAATAAGCATGTCTGTGGTTAAGACAGTATTTTGAAGTATGCATTGAGGAAGTAATTTTCAGGAGAAATTCTAAATGAGTCTTGTCTTGTGCAGAATCCCAGAATAGGTCCTTTCCAACCCTAACCATTCTATGATTCTATGATAATACTGGCTTTTCATATGTACTTACTAACCTTTTTTTTTTTTTTTTAGTTGCATGAAGAAAAGATATATATGTATTTGAATATTATAGAGATTTTCTTAGAACTAGAGGTCTAGAATCGTTTGATCATCTTGATCCTATGAGCAGTGTTTTCATCTCTGGGAACAGTTGTACTTCCTAACCCAGGCAGCAGTTCTTGTGTCTGGTATTTCCTGGACTGTTACTGGAGTGGCTCCATCAGCAGTATTCTTCAGTAAAAACTTGCAGAAAAATCTGTGGGGTGTTGGACTCCATGATTCACTGTTGAGTCACCTAAAAATTTGAGCAATTTTAATTCTCATAGTGGAAATAATAATTGCCAGTTTCAAATCATTTGAATGAACAAACTCAGCCCTAAGGGTGGATGCTTTAACAGATATTTGAGGCTAAAGTGAAATTTGTGACATAGCAATTTTTTATTTTTATTTTTTTTCTGATTAGGTTGAAGCTGTATCAATATCTCTAAGCAAGAGTGATAGCCATCTACAAGACATCTTTTCAGGAGAGTGCTACAATTTTGTTTGTATAAATGTAAGTATTAAGGATGCATGCTTTTAGTTTTGCACTTAAACTTACTAGTAACGGTAAATAATAATTACTTGTTTGAATAGTTGGTTGTTATTTCTGTCCTCTTGGTATATCCATTCCAATACTTGGTGCTTCTCATGTGCACCAAATTAGACGTTTGACATAGACCAATATCTTTGAGGTACTGGCTCATTCTTTCTCTCCTCGTTCTGCACTTTTGTCAGTATGTTGTTAAACCAGCTGTGAATTCTTGAACAAGAAGAATTCAACTGAAATTAAAGTTTAAAATTTCCTTTCATAGATACTGTACTGAAGTGAATGATCTCAAGAAGAGGCATGTCATATGTGTAGTCATCCAACTGTGCATTGTCACCATGGTCTAAGTTAGTGTTTCCCATTTTGGACACATGCATGTCATACAAATCTGTGTTTGGGTCCATGTATGAGAACAGGAAGGTTTTAGGTGAACCGTATCTGAGACTGGTCACGACCTTTAAGCTTGTTACATATATATTTCTTAAGGGTAGTGTTAGTAATCTCAATTTTTTTCTAACAGCTGTAACTTTGCCAGACGAAAGTTTTACAAATACATTAAAACTGACCAAACAAAAACCCCCAAACCAATAAGTGATATATCTATTTTTGCTATATAACAGATCTTTGAATTCAATTTTTATTAAATAATCATTTGATGTTTCAGTAATTCTTAAGATTTATTTTCATTTAGGATAAAAAGTATGCCATTGAAGAAACCCAGCAACTAGTGGATATGTTGGAAAAATCAAATATTCCCCTGTTATATCCAGTCGTCCTTATTTTGGTAGGTAACTCCTGTAAGATACTGTAGAAAGCATCTAGTGAAATATTTTTAAGTGTTAGATTAGGTTTGAACTGCTGCTAGCTTGGAATAAAATTGTAAATTTGAACTGTAACTTGGATTATAAAGAGCCTCATTTGCACTTCAGCAGATGTGCTGCATGCTGTCAGGAAATAAACCAGCACTAGCAAATGACAATTTATTAGTTAGGTATTTCTGTGAAAGGCTCATTGTGGCTAGTCATATTGAACTGCTAACTCCTGCTTTGCTGTTGTGCTCCATCTCTGCTGGGGATGCTGCAAACGATGCAAAAAAAGTTGAAACAGAATTAGGCAGCTTTATATTTTTCTGTGCTGTGTGGTTTATTCAGAGTTTTAAAATTATTGTTGCTTTTCTGCTGCAAGTGTTAAAAAATAACTTTGAAGTACTTTGCAGTATAACTTTAGTACATACTTTACTTATTGAGATGTAAGACTGAAAAATCTATACTGGTATGTGGCAAAAGTTTTAAATTGTATTTTGGCTGAAAGTCTCATTATTTTAATATTGCAGCCAGAATAATTTAACAATTCATGTGGATGACAGCTGAAGGTGTACATTACTTTTATTTTACTCACGCTGTTAAAAAGGAGAAAATAGGAGTCAGTTTGAAAGTCTTCAGGCTGTGTAAGCAGATCCAGATAATTCTTTTTTTCTGTCATGTTTTCTGGCTTAATAGGTAGGGATCAGAAGTGTTGGGTGGAATCAGTGTCATTGTGCCATATGCCACATGTCACAAGGAGTGTGCCTCTGGACTACATTTATTGTACCCTCAGCAACAACACAAGATAGTATGTTGTGATTTTAAAAATATACTTCCATATTATGAAATTACTGAAAAAGGAATAAGTATTTATAATACATGGGGCTTGAATAGCTTACGAAGTGCATCATCTAGTGATCTGGAAGTAAAACTAAGCATTTACTGCTCAATTATAGGCTTAATCTGAAATACAGGTGATGAAATTTTGTTACTGAGGTAACAAATGAGACATGAAGATCAATTATAAAAGAAAAAAGTTATATCCTTACCTGTTGTTACTGTTGGAGTGAGCTTCTGATTCTATGAACATCAATATTTAGTACTTTATTTCTAGACCATCTTTTTTTCTTGACCATATTTCTGAGGAAGTTCAGGGTAGAGCTTTAATTTTACTGAATTTTTAAAGATAAATTATTTCTGCCTTTGATAGTTAGAGCAATGACCCCTGTCCAATTCTATTGCCCATTTACAAGGCTACTGGATGTGCAGAATGCTCTTTTCTGGACTGAGAATGTTTTAATTAGTTCTTTATCAAGAATATAAAAAGGCATTTCTGTGTTAAATTTTGGAATTGTTAATCAACTAGGTAATGCTTATTTTGGGCCCAATTCATAGCTAATCTCTACTCTGGACTTCAAGTGTTTTTTGTCCAAGTGTTACACATGGACACATTGATTTAATAATTATAACTATAAATATTATGGACTTAATATTTCCTGAGAAATAGGTATGAATTCAAGTAATGTTTACATAAACTCACCATAAAGCTCAGGTTTTGCCCTGAAGATACCAGATCTTGAAGTCATTGTAGGATCCAGCACCATTTTCAGTGAAAGTGAACTTGCTTGAACAGCCTGCAGCATGCACAAGTTATGTAGCTGCACACCGTTTAAAATGGTCTCAGGATAAAATGATACATTTACTCCCTTTACTGTACTCCATATCCATCAGTTGTTCCTGACAACTGCTTGAAATTTCCCAAAACTAGACAGTGGGAGAAAATCTCATAATGAGATCAAAGCAGTTGCTAACATTTAAAACACAGATACAGATATATTTGTTAAAAGTATCTTCAAATAATGGAGTGCCCTAACTATAAAAAGGCATTTTATGCTACCCTTTCCAATTTTATGGAGTTACCACAGTATCTTTTTAGAAATACAAGAAGGCAAACGTAGGAGGACTGGAAAGTATGTTTTAAATGACTAAAGAACTAGCTAAACAAATCATTGTCTCTTCTCATATTAATCACTTGGAACTATTTAAGTTCTTTAAACTTCTGATGCCTAAAACTCATTACAGATGGTATGGCTGGGGGATAGAAACTTCCTTCTGCAGTCTTTAATTAAATTCAGCGTTGGGTGTCCTCTTCACTAGGGCTTATGAGTGGGATTCTCCTCAGCTTTAATCTTTGCTATATACTTCATTTAATATAAACCCTAAATACATTGGTAATGAAAAGTCCTATAAGACACTTTCTTTTGATGTAAAATGGCATATTAATATTTCTCAGGCAAATGCAACGCAGAATTTTAAGCAACATGATGATATTTAAATGCACAGGTTTTAGGTACTAGTTGTACAGGAAACATTCATTTTTACTCTCAGAAGTAAAAATGTTCTTTGTAGTAAAGAATTTAAAGGATAAATGAGAAGAACAGCTAACTGCTTCCATTCTAACCTTGTAATCTGGAACAGTAATGTAGACTTGTGTGTAATTGGAAAGTTCTTGTCTATTATTTGATTTCAGGACATGTATAACTTTTCGTTAGCAATCTGATACTTAAGAGATTCAGTTTTGATTTTCCATCAGATATTCAGCTTCTTTAGTTGTAAAAATGACAGGTATTACTGTGTTTAACCAGCCTGGGGAGAACTGTCCCTGCAAAAGGATGGGCTTGCACTATACGTAATGACTTCTCACCATATTCCCACCTATAAATTGCCACGCATTTCAAAGTCGGTCCTTTTTCCTGGTGCCTGACTGGAATTTTTTGTGGCATCTGTATGCTGAAGCAGTAATTGGACTAGTGTATCTGGACATAGCAGGAAAGGGAAGATTAATGTTACAAGAGAAATAGGAAGTGCGGAGGTAAACTTCATGCAATTACTTGTCAGCATCAAACAAGTATCCTCTTCAACTCTGCTATAACAAGAAGAATCATATTCTTAATCTGACATTACTTTTCTGAGTAATATATGTTCACGTTTGTAGATTTTCTTTTGTTGTTGTTATTACTTAGGCTTAGAAGGAAAGGAATGCTAGTATTTCAGCTCTGTAGTTGCCATTATTTGCATTTTGCTACAAAATTAAGTTTGAGTAAAATTTCTTTTTAAAGATGAGGAACAGGTTAATAGCAAATAGGTGTTAGGTCATGTTCTCTCAGAATAATAGGTGTTAAATTTCTTGTAATTAGCTGTAAATGAGCTGTTCCTTAGCCTTGATTTGGGTAAAATTAAAAATAATGAGTGTGTGAAATTAATCTCTGCCTGTAGTAGAATACAGTAGCTTTGCTCCTGGTGAACGTGCACTTAGACAGTACACATCTTTTTAAAATTGTTGCCAGGGAAAATGAGTAAAAACCTATTATCTGTCAGGATAAATTGAATATAAGGTACAAAAAGAACTTGAAACACTTTTCCCAAGCACAGCTCTCTGGAGCTACCTCTATATTCCTACCTCTCTGTAGTACTTGGAGATATCTATGGAATCATTCAGCCAGAAAAATACTTTCTCTTTCTTTTAAGGGAAAGGTATTTCAGCTGTTAATAGATGCTGAAGCTTCGTATGTCCAAATCATCTTCCATAATTTTGATTTCTACAGTTCATAGAAACTTCATCAATTAAACTGTTTAAATGAGGAATACATAAGCCTTGGGAAAGGGTTGAGCTAGTTGATACCTCCCTGGAGATACCAGTTCAGATCCTGTAAGACCCACTGTGTTTGTGCAGCATCCCTGCTGGATACAAGACCTGCCTTCTGCTGCCCAAGAGTTTAGGAACCTCCAGTGCAAATACAGTCTTTGCAGCTTCTTAACTTAATCAACAGGAAGGAAAACTTTCTTTTGAATAGTTTCTGCTTTTAAACTTGCAATGTTACCTTAAAATTAATCCAATTTAGGCAACTAATGTGCTATACTGGAAAGGTAGTAAATTCAAAATAAATCTTTAAAGAATGCAGTTCCATTTTGAAAACCTTGAAGATGCCTAAGAAAAACACCTGTATTTTTCCAGTATCTTGATAGTAAAGAAAAAAAAAGGAAGAAACTTTGAAAGTTAGCATAGAGCTTAGAAAAGAATATTTGTTTTTTTATTTCATTAAATATTTTTAATATGCAATTAGAACATTCTGTTCTGATGTGTTCTGACATATTAGTTTCACTGTGCTTTGAAAAGAAATAATTTTCATGTCACTAAATATGTAAGTAGTGAAATTCAATAGTAATAGAAGCTAACTAAGAGAAACCTTTGTTAGCCTGTATTTTTGTGTGCGCTTAACAAAAATGAGACACTAAAAACTGGCAGTCTAAAATAGTGCACTATGGAAAAAGTGTTGTTTGTTTTTTTTTTTTTAAATTATTTTTTTTATTTTTCATTTGTTCCTCCTCAGGTGCACTTGGATGTTTCAGAAGATACTTCATGCAGTATTGGTATGGAAGAGCTAACTAGGATCAAGAAATTTGCAAGGGAAATGAAAAAGAAAAATATTTTGGTTTATGGACTCCTTATTCAATATAAGGTATGTAATTCTTTTTCTACATGAAAATAGTCGTCTTTTGTGATTTATATGATTAATGATACAGTATGATTAATTTAAAACAATTTTTTTTGAAGATTCTGGCCTGTTCTTGTTCAAAATTCAGAAAAGCTTGTAGTTATAGGCAAAAATGTAAGCATTTTGGTTAGAGAGGAATAAATGGTGACTTTTTTTTTTTTTCATGAAGCACCCAAAAATGTTGTGACCCTATTTCTGTTTGCTTTTCTGCTTTGAAACTTGCTTTTTGCAGCATTTTTTTTTTTTTTTTTAAATGGTAAAAGTACATTTGATCATTGGTTCTGCAGAATTTTACATTCCTCATCAAAACAGTGTTCCTTGTTCATGTGGCAGAAAGGGCACAGCATATAGGTGCTGAAACAAACAGTGTACATCTCTGCAATAGCAGCAAATTGCCTCAACTGCAGGCAAAAAGGGTTAGTACTCCAACATCCTTTGTACTGACACCTATTTAGTTAAACCATTTTGCCTGGGAACCATGTTCTGCCAACCTGAAAAGTGGGCTGCCTTTGTCTCCAGTGCAGATACAGTCTTAGCAGCTTCTTAACTTAGTCAACAGGAAGGAACAAGTTAGATATTCGATGTAAATTTTAATAAAGAGGAGTAAATGTAATCTGGACTGAATGCTTTGGTGGGTTTTTTTGTTTGTGGGTTTTTTTTTTTTTTTTAGGTTAAGTGTTTGGGTTTTTTATATAAATGATTTAAAATGGCTATGGTTATATACCTTCTTCTGGTATACCAAAGACTTGATTTTTCCCTCCAAATTCTGTGCCTTTATTAAGATCTATAACTATCAATACCTATCAGTTTATGCTTTTGCAGACTTCTGATGCCAACAGAATATGAATAATGCTATTGTGTGACATTAGCTTGTCTTTTGTTTGTACAACATACAAGGGCATACAATTGTTTTCAATCTTCTTTCTGGTACTATCAAACTCCAGAGTTTGATAGCTTTTTTTCCAGACTGAATTCTGGTTTCCTTGGTTAAAAATAATTTGAATAATTATTGAATAAATATTGAATAATTATTTGAGTAATTATTGAAACGTAGTTCTAAGAGGCACATTATCATGGTAACATTGCCAGGATTGCTTTAGTATAACTATAGTTTTTCCTTTTAACCTTAATTGGGAGTGTATATGATTTTATATGCAAATGGATCAAATATACATATGTGGAAAACAACAGTTAGTAAAGCTGACTGGTAAATAACGAAAAAGTTTTATAATCTTCAGTGGATTTTTGTGACTATGGCAACCAAAGATTTTATCAGTAACAGGCATGTGTAACAACAGTATGAGATCTGAATGAATTTCTTGATCCTTGGAGGCAAGAGAATTGTGGCAGAATACTGCCTCCATTTTTTGAAAATAAAAGGCTAGAATGATTATGTAACATCACTGCAGGCAGAGTTATCTTTCATTAGCATGGAAGAAGTATTATATAGAGTCAAACACTTCACAGAGTAAGTAAACTACTAGCTATCTTGTTTTAAAGTGGCTTTAGAGCATGTCTTGCTCGCAAAGATGGGGATATAGTCCCAGTTCCTGCTTATCAGTGTTCTTATAGATGATTAACAGATAGGTTATACAGGTCGTGTGTATATATGTGATATATGTATCAAGTTTTCTTTTTGGCTGTAGATCTGCCAAGAACGTTAATTGTTTCTAGGTAAAGACCTATGGAAAGACTTGACATATGAATCTAGAAATCATGAAACCCAAACTTTATTGCTTGTCTGGGGGAGAAAAAGGGAGGGCACTGTGAATAAAAGCAATTTATTAAAGAAAAGCATCTTCAAAACTTTTTTTTTTTTGGGGGGGGTGGTATTTGATTGTTTTTTGTTGGTTAGTTGGTTGATTGGTTTTTAAATTCCAAAGCATTATTTCAGTCACCAAGGTATTTTTCTTTTGGGACAGCCTATTAGCTAATAGGTGAACCCGTAGGTGATAGAAAGGTGAATACAGACATGACAGGGGGTCCAGAGGAAGTGGAAACACAGAAAGCACCTGCTGCTGTAATGCAGGATACTCAGCCCATTATCGCAATAACTTCTGTCAGTATCTGTTTTCCAGAAGTCTCTTAAAGCTATGGTTTATTTCAGGAAAAGAGTGATGACAGATTACCTCACGGAGCTGCCCTCTAGCTGACAGGTTTATATCATCACTACTAGACACGCACAGTTGATATACACACATTTAGTAATTCAGAAACAGGGATAAAATGTAAGGAATGGGGAATTCATTGAGACAACTGATCATGGTAATACTGAGGTGAAATTATTCTACATTTAGAAGGGTTGTATGATGGAGTGAGTGTGATGGTATGTTGACATAAAGAATATGGAGGCACTCTTTTAAGATTCTGCATTAGAAAAGTGAATTTGTTGAAATAAATATTGTTTGAGATACATAATTGGTTTTTATGTTTTGGAAATGGAAGTGAAATATTTTTGGAACCTAGGAGTACATTTTTTGACAGTATTTGAGGAGATGTGAAGCCCTAAGAAAAAGTATGCTTTCATTTTCATTTCTTAAATGCAGTGTTTATTTGATATTTAGAAAAAGATAAGAAGCATTTCTATGAATATTTGATACTCCAAGAAGCTGATCAGGAAAATGAAAGGAAAAGGCTTTAATATGTTTTATAAATGACCTGCTTTGTACCTTCCATTTGCTCAAAATGTGTGTGTGTTCACAGCTTGTACACAACTGGTCATTTCTCTTATAAACATCATCCATGGAATACAAATTACTGATATTGATGGAAAGATTAGATCCACTTCATAATAGCTCTAGTTTGCATCCTGAAAGTATTGTTGTTTTAAATATCACCTATGAAAATATTTTTAAAGACAATTCTTTTTTAAAACAGTTCTACATGTTCAAAACACAGAGGAGAAAGAGTATTTGGTAAATTCCACAGTCTGATCTTGTAGAGTTAGCTTTTAAGGGGTATTCAGATGAGTTGAAAGAAATAATTGATAAGCAAGGTGAATTAAAAATAGGGAGAAAAGAAGCAAAGTTATTCTTAAATAAGCAAAGTTTTAGTTAAAAGGAGTGTTAAGCATTGCTAAGAAACCAAAGAATATAAAAAGTAATGTCAAGACATTGCATCCATGCAGGGCTGGAAATATATTAATCTTAAAAGTATGTAATTCAAACTACAAGATTTGGGAGGGAACCTCAGCTGCATGTAATTCTGAGCAATAGAATAATACTGAAATGGGCCTTGGCCTCACAAACACATGCATTACAGTCTTTAAACATATGCTAGGTAGTTTTATGGGTTTGTACTTGAATATGACATTAATGCTTTTTAAAAAAATGCTGTTTTCTCTGTTTAATGCTATTCTCCCTTTTAAAATAATGTCTTATGTTTGAATTACAAAAAATAGTCAATACACGTAGAAAGAAAATACAAATAGCATTTCTGCAAATTCAGAACCTTGTAAAGGTTGCAATAATAAAATCTTGGTCTAGAAATTTCAGTAACACATTTGTTACATTTCACAGAGAATAAAAAGGAACAGTTCTCATGCAAAATAAAGCATGCATGAGTGGACATAGGAAGCCACAGAAAGCTTGAAAATATTAAGTAATACTAATATATCTTGGTTATAGAACTGTATTAATTGTAAATAATCCTACTTCAGAATGGCACTGACAGAATGTCGGGTCAGAACAGGATATATGTGCTAAGGCTTGCTTGGGGTAAGGTGGCCCCAAATACTTTTGCCTCTGAAATTGCTATTTGATTTATGTAAAGGAGCTATTCACCTACAACCAGAAAAATCACAGTCCATACTCTAAAAAGAGACAAATGACATGATAGAATAATTATGAAGCTGCTTGAAACTCGAAGGAAACTGACTATGGGTGATTTCTTATGCAAACATACTGGACATTTATTGTAGTCTTTAAGACTTTATGAATATAGTAGGCCCACCTACAGTGGGCTTGATGGCTCAAGAAACACTTAGAGTGCTAAATGTATTTTCTGTCTGACTTGGTAAACCAAAAAAGTAAACATTTACAGCTTTCTTTTACATCAAAGGTCCCTTAAAAATAGTATTATGTGCAGACATTAAGGCAGCGGTTCTAAAAACGGGGATCACAGCCCTGAATGTGATCACCCAAGTGGCAAAATAGAAAGTATTTTGGCAACCAGTGGTGAGATAAGGAACTTGAAGGGCAAATGAAGTAAAATCACAAACATGCTCTCCATGACCCCTCCATGCTTCTGAATTAATCTAATAATCAATATAAAATTGGTCAAATGACTGCGATCTGATGAGAATGAGTGGGATGCTGCCTGGAGACCTCTCTCTGTCTCCTCAAGATGACAGTTTTGTAATTTCAGCTGCAATGACATAATAGACTGTAATGGATCTGGAAACCTACATCTATTCATAGAAGTCATTAATGCCAAGTTATTAGTATTTTCAAGAGCCAGAAACTCAACTTTTGAGTAGCATGATCCTGCAGACTATTCACTCTTTCATCAAGGAAAATTGGGGAAATGAGTGATGAGCCAGAGTGATGTTGCTTGCACAGAGCGTTTGACAGAGGGAAGCCACATCCAGTTTGAAACTTTCTACATGAGTAACCTCATAGAAATCAGTTTATTAATACAGAAGCCTAGTGGTCATTTAGTAAAACCAGAGACTGATATTTATGGACACTGGATATGTGTGTTTAATATGTGGATACGGAGACTGGGCACTGTTTAATCATTACTTATTACTACTGTCTGCAATCAGTCATGCGTATTTTGCAATAGTTAGAACTGACATGATGAAAAAGGCTTACACTGACTTCTAAAAACTACAAGTAACTTGATGCAATTTTCAGCGAATAAAAGATACAGAACTGGGGGTTCTATTAACTTGATACTCACGAATTCAAACATAAAACTATCCTTTTCCCTTGGGAATGGCTGACACAAAAATAGTGAGATTTCTCATAAAGGACAATGTTCTGAATGGGCCATATCGCCTTTTAATGCCCCCCAAAAGATGGCAGCAGTATTCATGGAATTAAAAGTTTATAGGTGTTATTTTGCATGTATCAATTTTTAGATCTTCAGTAATTTCAGCAATATTTATCTTCATATTTGAATTTTGCAGTTGCGTGAAGGTTATTTGAAGCAGATTCATTTGCTTTTGTGAAAAAGATTGTACTTTCACAGAGAAGTATGTTCTGTCAGTATGGTATTCTCACACACATGAACAACTGCAGATAATTTTGTGACCCTCCTTGATAGTTTTGTCTTTGATTTTGTTTAGAAATATTCAACAGCTCATAGTTTATTCATTCATTTTGCTGTGTGAATGTGTGGAAATTTTAAGAGGCTTTATTCAAGAAGTGTATGATCACAAACATTGGTGCGTATGGTTGATCTGATCATCAGAATTCTTTTATCTGTCAGACTTGCTCACATGAAATCACATTTACAGGAACTTTTGAAAATAGGACAGTTTTTAAATATAGATTTAGTCATACTGTTGATAACAGCTGCCTGTTAGCACAACATATTTCTATAATTCTTACACGTTAGTATCAAAATTGGGAGGGTTCTCTTTAAGATTTCTGTCAGTGAAATACTTATATCGCTTAACTAAAGAAAATCAGTTCTGAATGTAATGTTTGAAAGACAGAAAGCTGAGTAGTTCCAAAGAAACACTTCTATGTGTGAAATGCTGGGGTTTTTTTCTGCTATGTAATATATATGGAAATAATAAACTGGCTAGGTGGCTTCTTATTTTGAACTGAAAACTGTTTGATCAAACCAGCCTTCTGCATCTATTTTGTATCATTCAAAACATGTCAAGAAGTTACAAAAGGTCATATCTCTGAAATATGAGTTGATTTAGAAATTACCTTAATTCCAAGTTAACCAAAATGTCTACCTTGAATGCATACATGTGTGCTCTTATATTTGCTTTCTCCCTCTGTTGTTCTCTCTCTCTTGCTTTACCTTGTTTCCTCTCAAGTCCTCTTCCTGTCCAAGCCAAAACAAGAAATAAATTAGTGGGTTTATTACAACTGTACAGTTTTACTAAAGGCACTCAAATGAAGCATTTCCACAAACTAACTTTGCAATGCAGTACCAAATTCCCAGTCAGAGGAAGATGAGCTTTTTAGAAAAATAATTGGTAACCTTTGGGGTTTTCATTAAATAACTGTAAAGGTTTTTATCAGAGAAAGGTCAGAAAGTTGCTTAATTTGTCTCTGCTATTACAGCTTCTAGGAATTTAACAAGCTGCACAGAAAATGATGAAATTAATGTTTTATGCCTTTTACACATGACCTTTTTAGACTTATTTCAGCTATTGAACTTATAATTGGAGAAATCAGAGTTCTCCCACCACCTTGTCAGGCAAAATGATTAAGGCATGTAGACTTATCTTAAAAGTCATGTCTTCATAAAACAGTCTTTAAACTTGCTTGCTTTTATAGCCCAGTTCAGCCATTCTGGAGATGTTAGTCAATGAAAGTTGCCAGTTGTTTCTTTTGTGGATATTTTAATTGTATAAAATATATTACTAAAAAATAGCTTAATAGTATGGGGTGGAATTTTGGGGAACAAGTGGATTAAAGGTGAAACGCCGAGCTCTAGAGGAAAGGAAAATATGTAATATGCAATACAGCAAAAACAAAAGTTTATGTGTATTAATTATGCTAGATACTTCAGTGTGATAGGAAACAAACAATGAGTCAGAACTATTTGCAAAAACAAATACGATGAGCATCAAATCAGAGTTTCATCTTCAAATCTGTTAGTATCAGTTATTCTGACTTTTTTTTTTCCCATCTTATGAAAGCTTTGATGTTGACCTCCTATCTCTTAGTCGAAACATATAAACATTTAGGATGAAAGGATTTTGACACAAGATTTCGTTTGCAAACAAACTGCTTTTAACTTCTTTTTTCCCTTGCTAGCTTGCCTAACAGAAACCTGTGAAGTCCATTGTATCTGTTTATGGACAGTTGCACTTCAGAATTGTTAGTGCTGCAATTCTTGATTTAAAGCAATGCTTGCACTCTTACTGTTTAAGCTGGGCATCAAAAATTAGTCTTCTCGCCTTGCTTATATGCTATACCCCAGAAACATCATTTAGCAGGTAACCAAAATACTCACATATAGTACGTAGTATGTCTGGGTTTTTTTTTTCCAGCTTAGCTGTTGAATACATAAAGCAACAATAAGAAGCTTACTAAAATTGTTATGTGTGCTTAAGAGGCATTTTGAAAATCTTACCAGCTTGCTGTTGCTGTTGTGTTGGTTTCCTAATGATCTTTTGTATTTTGGATGCACTTTTTTCATGAAAAAATATAACTGAAATCTTTCAGATAACTTTTTACAGGTTCAGTGTAAAGTATAGTTTCACAGCTGAAGTATTAAACAATTCAGAAAAAACGGAGTTTACAGACTCAGTGCTAGTTTGTCTGGTAATACAGATGTTGATCAGTATTTTACTGTAGGGTCATTTTCTCTGAAAGATGTGTTCTCTAGTGCAGTATTAATCATATAGCAAAGCTTTGTAACAAACTATTCAGGGTTTCTACTGGGAAAGATTAGTACTTTCTGCTCCATTAATTTACTTGAATCCAATGTTAAAGATATCAGCTGTGCAGTTTTAGCACATTTTCATCACTGTCTTTGACCAGGAAAACCTACAGAGTTCTTCAGCCAGGTAAACACAAGGACATCATAGAATCATAGAATAGTTAGG
>NW_009912210.1:0-41937 GCF_000696875.1 Nestor notabilis
CATCAATCCCACTGTCCATGTCACCGATAAATATATTGACCAACACAGGTCCCAGCACTGACCCCTGAGGAGAATCTGCTCCAAGATTTTGCCAGGCACAGAGGTGAGACTGACTGGTCTGTAGTTCTCTGAGTCTTCCACCTTCCCCTTCTTGAAAATGGGGGTTATAGTTCCCTTCTTCCAGTCATCAGGATCTTCACCTGACTGCCATGATGTCAGGGCAGAGCAGGGCTGGGAGCAGAGGCAACTCCTGGGTTGGCAGGGCAGGGCTTGGCAGCCAGAACCTGTCCTACCCCTACAGCCTGGCTGTGCTCTGCAGGTGGAGCTGGCTCGGTGGGGCCCATAGCTGGGCAAAGCTCTGGGGAGCTGGGGATTGGCGCTGCTGCAGTGTTAATGGGGCAGGTCCTGGGGGCCTCAAATGGGGTCCTGGGCTATGGAAAGAATGGAGGACCCCTATGGGCGGGCAGGGACAGGCAGGGCTGCTGGTGCCATTTGTGCCCTGACTTTTGGTCACAGCTAGTTTCATTTTGTTGTTCCTTCATTGGCCTCCTGGAGCAATTGGCAGTATTTTCTCATGGGTTGCACGATCTTAGCCCAAAAAAAGATTTATAGCTAAGAAAGTAAGATACCTTGTTATACCACAGTGAGATCTGTGTATCTACCATCCTTTTGTTTGGGCTGACTGCCATTTGTTTGCTTTGCTGATAACCATGAAACCTTCGACTTTGGCCACCTTCATTCACTATTGATTCCCTTCTGAAATCAACAGTGGCCTGGTCAATGTACAGTGCCCACTAAAATCCTTAACAACTTTCAGTTCAGCGCATCTGTATCTTCCAGTGGACTGGCAGTGATGATTTTTACCTGATGATTTGTGTTAGTTTGGTTATATTCATAGGTGAAGAGGCAATAACTCTTCCATAGAAAATTCTGTATCGCCTTGGTTTTTAGTAGGTCCATACACTTTAAAGATCAAAATAGGAAGCTAGTGGAAGTCAGCGATTTATCAAGTGCATACAGTACTTTATGTATCACTTCTGAATTTATAAGTTGTTTGGATATTGTTTCTAGAAAAAAACCCAAATATTTTTTCCCTTGTTCTCTGCTAGGGAGGAAGATCTGATCTATTTTTTTTCTAAGGAAGCATTAATGTCAAAATATATACTGATTAGTTGGAAGTTACTGTAGGTAAGGTAGGAAAATCAGGGTTTGTACTGTAAATTGATAATTTGACAAAAATATACTCATTTAAACATTAGAGAAATCTTAACTGCCTCCTATTAACATATATTAGAAAAGGATGCCCAGTGTATTCAGTGGGGTTGGGATAAAGTGAAAAATAGTAATGATTTTCCCTATAGCAGAAAACATTTGTGGGAAATGTGTGTATGTTCTGTCACTGCTCTTTTTGGAAAGGTAATAATCTTAATTAATTAGTCACAAGTTGTTTTGGTTTGGTTTGGTTTTTTTTCTCAAATAGCACATTTGGGCATTCAGATCCATCTTCAGTTATGAACACACTTGTCATCAGAGGTGACTCAGTTCTCTGTTTTTATCTTCTTCCTGAATGTTCCTCCTTGAATCAGACCCCGTTCAATACCCAGAGGATTACTGCTTTGGGGATTGTGCTGGACAAGTGAGTGTACCACAGAGATGGCTCTTCCTTTCATCTGGATGTTATAGTTCATCTTTCGTGCTTAATCTCCTATTGACTCTAAGAGCATTAGGTCAGGTCACTAAAATAGACAAGTTTTAAACCTTATTTTAAAGCAGCCTATTCGAAAATTATAGAATCAAATCATAGAATGGTTGGGGTTGAAGGGAACTTAAAGATTATCTAGTTACATCTTCCCTGCCATGGGCTGGGGCACCTTGCACTAGAAAAGGTTGCTCAAAGTCCCATACAACCTGACCTTGAACACTGCCAGGGGTAGGGCAGCCACAGCTTCTCTGGGCAACCTGTTGCAACACTTCAATACCCTCATAGTGAAGAATTTCTTCCTAATATCCAATCTAAATCTACCCTCTTTCAGTTTAAAGCCATTATCCCTTGTCCTGTCACAACATGGCCTTATAAAAAGTCTCTCTCCACATTTCTTGTAGGACCTCTTTAGGTACTGGAAGGCTGCTCTAAGGTCTTCCCAGAGCTTTCTATTCTCCAGTCTGAACAACCTCAGCTCTTTCAGCATGTCCTCATAAGAGAGATGCTCCAGCCCTCTGATCATCTTTGTGGCCTCCTCTGGACTTGCTCCAATAGGTTCACATTCTTCTTATGTTAGGGTTCCCAGAGCTGAATGCAGTACTCCAGGTGGAATCTCATGAAAGTAGAGTAGAGGGGGATAATCACCTCCCTTGACATGCTGGTCATGCTTCTTTTGGTGCAGCCCAAGGTACGATTGACAAAATACTATCATAGCATTTCTATTTGCTACTAGCTGTTAGTGAACTGCACTGTCTCTTCTTTCTCATAGGCAGCTTTGATTTTTCCTAGTTGTTCAGTGAAATTAGTCTTCTCCTACTGTGACAGCTGGTGTTCTCACAAAACTTCAGTAGGGTCTGTTAGATACTTTCGTCTAAGCCTGTGATGAATTGTGAGCATCATACCAAGAGTGCCTAGGTTTCCTGCAGGGAGTTTAGAGGCTGGTAGTGAAATTTTTTGCTTATATGGTAAAGAGCTAAAGGCATCCTTGTAACTGAAGAACAAGACAATGCCTTTTGGCATACTCAGTTCTATTTGCTCTAACAGACTGTCTTATTTCTGAAAACAACAATTAGCCTGTTCTGTAACATGGTTAGTGTTTAAATATGCTTAATTAGAGCATACTGCTGAGGCAAGAGGTGTCTTGAGGGTCTCTCAGGATTAATGACAGTAAGACTCATAAACTATTTATTACTGCTGCTTGATAATTCCTTATGTTTAGCATATTAAGAAAACCCTACAACCCAACAGCAGTAACCTTGTCTTGGTGATACTCCAAACAGCACACTCAATGCAGAATTACCTTTGGCACATGGAGTACTGCATGGTTATGGAAAATGAGAGACTGAATAACTAACTTGGTATTTTTCAAAGAATTATTCTAGAGGAATTAGCTGTTTATCTATCTGCTACCTGAGTGTGGGATAGCTGCTTCAGCATCCTCCAGAAGTCCCAAAGGCAGGACTCTATCTGCAAGCTGGCATTCTTATGTACTGTGTGTTAAATCTCTTGCTAACATTCCCAAAGGAATCACAAATTCCTAATATCCTGATTTAGCTCAGAAAGGGCAAATATCCAGTAAAAGCCTGTATCATTTTCAAAGTGTTTGGAACAAAAAAATCATAACTTGAACCTATATTATCAGTAAGAGTTAACTGAAGGAAAAAAAATGAAAATGGACTTGAACAGGACTAAGTTCTTGCTACAATCGTGCAAATTCAACAAGCAGCTTTTTAGTATTGTTTCTGCTGATGAAAAATGGTAAAAACTTGTAAAATTATACCTCTTGTACTTATCAGAAGGGTTGGAAAGGGAAAGAAAATCTGACCTCATACCTCAGAGCTTGATGTCTAGGAACTCTAGTTCAGTCATTTCTCAAAAGCCAAGCCTATGAAGAACATACTATTTGATGAACATTTTTCAGACTTGTGAACATCTTCAGTTAAAAGCATTAATTTCATCATGAGAGTGCCATCTGTGATGAATGCAATGTCACATCCTTTGCAAGTTCACAGAATAAATTTTGCAAAATTAAATACTTTTCATAGAACAGAATCATAGAATAATTTGGGTTGGAAGGGATGTTCAAAGGTCATCTAGTCCAACTCCTCAGGAATGAGCAGGAACATCTTCAACTAGATCAGGTTGCTCAAAGCCCCATCCAACCTGACTACAAATGTTTCCAGGGTTCCCAGTCCTGGAATCTACCACCTCTCTGGGAAACCTGTTCCAGTGTTTCACGATCCTCATAGTAAAAAATTTTCCTTATATCTAATCTGAGACTACCCTTTTCTAGTTTAAAGCCATTACCCCTTGTCTTATTGCAAGAGGATCTGCTAAAAAGTTTGTCTCTCTAATTGGTTTTTCTTTATATTTATTGAAAGATGGGATTTATCTCCTGGAGTTGAACATTTAAAAAAGTATTATGAGAATCTTATAAGCACAGGTGTAATTGGATATGTAAAATTTATTATTATCCTACTGTTTTTAAGCAGCAGAGGAATGAATAGCACTTGAAGGCATGGTGGGGTGCTATCTCAGAGGCTTTGAGCCTTGTGTTGGAATCAGGAGCAGACGTCCTTTGCTGTTTCTTTAACTCTTAGAAGCACCAAATGCAGTTTCAGACTTTGTCTGGATGTGGGGAGAATACAGGAAGGTCAGATGAAAGAAAGAAGTGGGGCTTTTAGCAGCTTGCTGTTGCCATAGCTTCAGCATGATTTTAGAGTAACAGTGCTACAATTTGTTCTCCCTACAGAGGAAAAGCATTTTGTTTCTAAAAAAATCTATCCTAGAAAATCACTTTGTGTTTAGTCAAAGTGGAGATGATCTCCAGAGGTCCTTTTCAACTTCAGTCGTTCTGTGATATACTTCTAATACTCCTGTTTAAGAACCTGCTAGTTCCAAACTCCACAGCCTCACCTCAGCCTCCTTCTATTTTCTGTGGCAAGTTGATCATGTAGGGATTTCACCGTAAAAAACTATACTTTTCCATCCTCCAGCAAATTTATTTTTAATGCTGTGCCTAGTTTCTGCCTAGATAGATAGATAAAATTCCATTGTATTTGCCATCAGTTTCATCCTTTATATAGGGAAGATCTAAGGAAGTTTGGTACTCTGGAATATAGCCCTCAGTTGCCCTTGCAAATCTGAAACTAAAGGTATATAGTGGAAACTTGACTGGGTGTGGGATTCTTTAACATACAGGACACTGTAAACTTTTCTAGAAACTCTTTATGATTCAGCATGTTGAGGTCATTATTTTACAGTAATGAGCGCTAAGATGACACCAGTTTGTGTGGGCTGCATTAAATTTGGGCCAAAAAAGTGAACAGTGAACCATATAATTACATAGAAATAGGATTCACTGTATCATGGGGAAAGTTTGGTCAGACCTCCTGAAATGCAGTCACTGTGAATGCTTTGGAGTTTTTTCCCTCCCCTTTCACTTTTCTACAAGACCATTTAGCTCTGTGAAGAAAGTTCTTCACTGACATTTCTGCAAGGCTGAATTTCGACGCGCTCATTGTTAAAGACACACCAAACTTCATATATACAGTGGTAGCCAGCTCATCTTTTATTTGGTTTTGACTGTGACATGGAGGATTTAGTTATGAAGCACTGGAGAGCTGAGTGTTAATGCCTTGACTGCAGCTGAGACTGCTTAGCAGTACAACTTGTGGCAGTTGCATTTTCCCAATACAGCTAGATACTAGGCATGTAGCTGAGGACTGTGGCTTAACAAGTTATCACCATCAGAAGGGAACAGTGGCTAGCAAACTGGCAGGGCTGATGTCATGTTTTGAAAACATTAATTCACTTACAGCAATAGTTACTTCTGCATTTCTTGTTTGCCTGGCTCTGGGTAATTGCTAGTTGGGATGGTTCCACCTATGCTTATTGTGTGTTCGGTTTCAAGATGAGCATTAAAGTTTAAATCACTGACCTTGGCTCCAAATTAAAGGATGATTTTGTAAAATGTTCTCTCACTCCCCCACCCATTTAGCAACCTCCTTGACCTCTGGGGGCTTGTTTTCCCTGAAATGCAGAGAAAAACCTAACTTTGTTTCCTGATGGTGGGGTGATTTATGTATTGTTTTAATACAATTTAAAAATTATTTCTTCTCACTATCACTGTTTGTGGAAACATTTAAAGTTTTTTTTCTTTCTTTCTCACTTTAACTTTTACCTTGTGCTCTTTCAATAAGAAAAGCAGAAAATATCTGTTAATAATATTAGAAAATATAAGCATCTCCTTTTTTCCCCCTGACACAATTCTATATCAGCATAATTTTGGGTTATCTCCCCCATCTTGCCCTCAATGTTGATCAACAGCTGGTCCTGTTCTCTTCCCTCCCCAGAGTCTCTCTCTCACCTCTGAAACAGTTAATTTTAGACTTCTCTGAACTTTGAAAATCAATGTGTTGTAAAATAAAGCAGATTACCATGATTTGAAGGTTTCTGAGGGGCAAAAGAACTTTCCAACAGTGTCTGCTGAAGCTTTCCTGGTTTTGGCACTGAAATTAACTGCACTGAGTTCATAAACTTGAAGTATCTATGCAAGATTACAAACTGCAGATTACAGCTAGTTTGTTCCAGCACTCCCCCCTGTTTTCCCCCCAGCCCCAGTATTTCTTACTGCATACATCATTTGCCATTTGTACATTTGCTCATGCTAATAGCTACTTTTTTCTTTCAACTGTCATTTCCTTGTGGTTTGTTAGTCAGAGATTAGAATCAAACTAAATGTTTTTGATAGAGGATTACTCCTTGATACTTTCTCTTTCCTGGCCAAATCTTTAACTAAAATAAATTGAGGCAGCTTAACTGTTCCTGGTTATGTCCTGATCACATTTTCTAGCTTTTTCCTCACTCCCCACCCCCTACTTGCTCTTAACACAACATGGGAAGAAAAGGAAGTTGTGGCCATGGAAAACTTCTGTAATAGTTCTCTTTTAAGAGATGGTTCATATTATATGTATGCTTTCAACTATACTTCATACTAAAAAGGAATACTTTGTAGGCTCTCATTGAAGGCAAACATTACTGCAGAGAAGCAATGTAAATTCTTCATATCATGCACTGCACTTACACCCTCTATCCGTAAAGCTAACTTTCATGCACAGGCGTATTATTATCTTATTTTGAAAACTATTGCTCCCTAATCAAATGCTAATTGTTGTATTCGTACTTGTGAAACATGCTGAGAGTTTTTCCTTGTTATCCACTAAGTATTTCACAGAAATTATATACATCTGTGAAAATAAAAATGGGTAGGACTTTTTTACTTGTCTTCTTATCTAATATTCAGTCCTTTGCTGTGCTTCTTCTTTGGCATGTATTTGATCTTCCCTTTCCAAAGGTCAGCCAGGTCTAGTTTTAAAAACTGAAGGTGCTGATTTTCTTAGTAATCCAAGGAAAGAAAAATTGCTAGTATTGCTACAGTTATATTGTCATCAGTGATGGCACATAACAGCTATATGTTATGCCACACCTCTGCTAGAGGATGCAACTAATTGGTGTGGTAACAGGAAATTAGCAAGATGAAGTTTATTTGTGAGATATGTACTGTGCTAAGATCTGCATAAAGAAATCTGATTCAAAAATACAGAAAGGGAAAAAAAAGGATTGAAATAAATTTGGACCTGAGTAACTGCTGCTGTTAGTAAAAAAAAACAAAAACAACCCAAAACCAAAAAGACAATGCTTACTTTAGTGTAAGAGTATTAGACCAAGGAGAATATTCTCTTCTACTTGGAAGTGACAGAGTCTTATCTGGAAGACTTTTGCCCGCTGAGTTTTTAGAAATGGAGAGACAATTTGGATAACAGAAAAAAAGAAAAACACAATTTAGAGAACATCATATGAAGAAAAATGAATTAATCATCTTTTTTTTTTTGGGGGGGGGGAACTGACATAGACTTTCTGTTTGGAAGCAGCTATTAATGTTATTTAAAACTGATGGGTTGTTTTCTATAGCTGCTGGAGAATGATAAGAAGACATTTGACTTAATATGCAACAAGGGTTTAATTTGGATAGTAGGAATTACTTTTTTTTTTAACCGTTAGGCAGGTGAGCTGTCATTCTGGAAGGTTTCTGAGCATTGGTTTGGATAAATGTCTCTGAGAAATGCTTCAAGTGTGCTCCAAGTCATGGGTTTGAGTGTGTACTTTACAGTCACCTTGAAGTTCAAATATGACATGTAACCTATAAGCTCTAAAGTGAACTTTGCTTCACTCTGAATCTGATTTTGTTAGTCCAGCTGTCAGCATAATGACCATCAGGTTTAGAGGATTAGGAACAGACAATAATGAAACAAGATTTTTGTAATCCTTCAGTTTTTTGGGAAAGTGTTTTGCAAGGTGCCAATCTTCACAGATTTGTAGGAAAACGGACTCTAAAATGCTGCCTTCCCTATTCATCCTGTTTTCTGAATATGTTCAGGGAGGTGCAGGCACACATTCCCTATTCTTGCTGTTCCTGCAGCAAAGATGAAATGAGTAATTGTGTGCCTTTTTATTCCTGTAATCCTTCCTAGAAAAGCTCACTTATGTTTTTCTAACCACAAGGCAAAGCTGTCCTCTCACCTTCTTATATTGCTGTTTGTGCTGGGACAACCTTTTATACCCAGATCTACAAATAGCTCAACAAGCCTTGGAGCACTTATCTTGACTTAGTTGTTCCGTAACATTCCTGTGTTTCAAAAGCAGATGTCTCTGAGCCTCTAATCATTGCCTGTTGCTTCAGTTAGGTAGGGTACTTAGAAGTGGAGGTAATATACAGTGTAGTCTAGTGTTAGAAACGGCAGTTGTCTTCCTAAATGCATGGGAATGAATATGACGTCATTCCTTTAAGCCAACAGACCACAGAGATACAGCAGGAACATATATTTTGTCCTATATACCTGGTACAGTAGTCAGCAATGAAGTAGTTAAATATGCATTGATATAACTGGATCTAATAACAGCAAGAGGGCTACATACAATTTCAGCAATCAGTCAAGCAAAGTGTAAGTGTTGGCACTACTGATTCAGAAGACTGTTCTGGTCCACGCAGTTCTTGTATTGTATGTCTGTAAAGCACATATTTCTCCAGTGGACTACAACAAAGAATGAACTAATTCTATATCTACTTTAAGTCCAGTAAGCCTCAAAAAGTGTCAGTAGGGGTAAGCCTGACACCTTGCAACAGCCATAATGCATGGGACTGGGAGTGTCTCATATGCACACAAAATTAGTATTTTTGTTTTCACTTTAAAATCATTAAATTCCTGATAATAAGGCATAGAAACAGAAAAAAAATCTGGCACAAAATAGCAACTTATAAAAAATAAATACAAGTATAGCTAAGTTTTCCTCTTAGTTTTGCTGTGTATAGATTAAGCATACGGACATGGAACATAACAGCTCATTCTCAGCTCTGGTCCTTGAAGAACAAGGACACTGCAGTGAGTCATGGTAGCAATGGAGCATCAACGTCAGCAACACTGAACTGAATTTCCTTTGCTTTGTATTTTTAGTTCTGAGTTTCTGCTCACCTGTCCTTTCGTCTTCCTCTATTTTAATAAAGAAATATTTACTAATAGTTGGAATGTCCTTGCTTTGTATAGCTGTGCCTTTGTAGTTTATAAATTCTATATATCTCCATGTATTAATTTCCATTTTCTAGATATGGTTTGTTTGTAAAAATAGAAAGTGAATGGTAATGTAAAAAAATAAATAAATACATACTCAAAGAGGTTGAAAAGACTGTCAGCAGGCCTGAATGCAATGCTCACCATAAGAAAGCTGAGCACTGTTCAAGCACAACTTCCTGACTTCACCACTCATGACGCTGTAGTCAATAGTAAAAATTTTTTTTAGATTATGTATTTGGGTAAATGGGGAAAAAAGATATGAAAAAAGGCATCTTGCTTGTAAATGGTTATTTCTTTTTCCTAGAAAAGTGTGAAATGATAAAATTCAATATATCAATTTCAGAAAAAAAAATATTAAATAACTAAATGAAAGAATGTTAAATGGTTCTGAAGCTTCTGTTACTATAAGAAAGTGTTTAATTCCTGAAACGCCCTTGGACAAAGTACCCTATACTTTTAAAGTTAAGTACACTTACTGTAGTAGGAACAGAGAAAGTGTGCCTATGTGTGTTTTTCTTTGAACCATGTCCTCAGCTGTACTGAAAACACAATATATGTTTCTGGTAGAATGACTGTTCCGTTTCATATTTATGGGTAAATCAGTACCCAAAAACAATGGCAAAAGCTAGTGATCTTGTAGATGAAGAAAACGCCCTGTAATTTGCTATTGGCATCACAGCTCTTGGGATTTTAATCTTTATTCAAAAAATATATGTATTTAAACACAGGATCTTCATAAAAAAAAATGGTCAGACCACATGTAGACAAACACTGACTAGACGATTTACCGCAACCTATGCAATTCACAACTCTAAAAAGAAATTTAGTCTTCTCTCTTTATTTTTCTTTTTCTTTTTCTTTTTTGGTATATTTTCCAAAAAATGCTTTGCTTCTAGTTTTAGCAGCAAAGAGTTTGCTTGGACATGAGTCTAGACATACTGCGATTTGAAGGGAACAGGTACATTCCACATCTTCTGCCAGAAAATCTATTGATTCCCCAGTTGGTATCACTTCTAGAGAGAGCAGGCTGAAAAGAACAATTCAGTGAGTAAATGGTTTAGCTGTGTAGGGGATTCTGTTTTTTTGGATGGGAGCGTACTATTCAAATTAGATTAAAAAACAGCAAAATCTGCTGACGGAAACATTTGGGTGTCTCTCTCTGGAGACATTCTGCCTGAAGGCTGATGTTTTCAGTTTGACTGCTGTGTATGTATCAGAGGAGAGACACATACATTGTACTTTGTGTTGGAGTCTTCATGGGTTTTATCAAATGACTGTTTAATGTAAAAAAAATAAACAGTCTCTTGGAGCAGAGTTTGGAACCCAGGTTTTCTTATTTCCCAGAGAGTGCCCTAAATGGTTTGGCTAGAAAGTAACATTCCTGGCCTACTAAATCTTGAATTACTTTGTGAAGGTGGAACAGCTCCAGTAGAAAGAACTAAAATCACCACGTTTTCTTCTACCCCAAATAGTCTGTACATCTGCTGCTAGAGCACTCTCCTAGACAGTGAAGGAGGAGGGCTTGAACTCCTTTCACTGAACACAACCTAGTATCCAGGGTTCCCATTGTCCTTTGTATGTGTGCTAGTCGTGAAGCTGTTGGTTAAAAAAAAACCCAACACCAAAACAACCAAAATTCAAATGGCTGTCCTGTCATGCTTTAAAAAAACCCTATAGGGTTAAGCTCTGAAGTCTGAGGACCGGGAAGGAGTTATGACATCATTTCTCACAGTCTCTGGTGACCTTCTGTCAAAGTTCTGCTTCTCCTGGGTCCCAGTCCTCCTGCACAAGGCTTGGTTGTCAAGGTAATATTCTCAGTCCTTCCAGTGGTGAGCAAAGGTTTGAGTAGAACACATGTATCCCACAAATCAAGGTCTGGCTATGTGGCTGGTGTTGCAGGCATGGCTTTGGCCATAGGACCCTCTTGCAGAAATGAGTATTGCTGGAGATCCATCTCACAAAGAGGAGGTAGAGCTTCTTTACCAACAGGCCTGCTAACCTAGCAAGGACAGCTTCGAAGGAGGTTCATTGAAGGGTGAAGACTGTGGCCAACAGCTAAGTGAAGGATCAGGCAACAGAGGGGAAGTATACCTGGGACATAGCAACCCGGAAAGTTCTTGTGCTATACTTGAGAAGGCAAGGCAACTGAGCCCTGTTGCTAACACTTGTATGTAAGAACACTAGGCTTTACAACAAACTGAAGAAGCTGGAAGACTGTGCACAGTCACAGACCTCTGACATCTCTGAGATTACAGAGGCACACGGGCACAGTTCTCATTATTGCAAAGCTGCAGTGGGTGGGCACAGGGTGGTTAGGAGGAACAGGCAGGGAAGATGAGTGTGTGGTGCACTCTGTGCAAGGGCAGCTCAAACGAGGGGAGCTCTTTCACAAAAGAATGAAAAGACCATTTGTGCTTATGGGTCAGGGTCAGTGGGGAGGCCAATTAGAAGGATCGTTGTGGTGGGAAACTCCTATAGACTACCCAGTCAGGAAGAGGAGGTGGATGAAGCTTATTTCAGAGACCCAGGGGACTACAGGCCTCATCACAGTCTCTCAGAGATTATGGAGTAAATCCTCCTAGAAATCATGTCCAGGCACATGAAGGACAAGACAGCGAGAGGGAAAGCACAGATGGGAGAGCCAGCACAGATTAATCAAGGGAAAACTGCAACTTGTTGACCTAATTGTGTTCTTTGATGAGATGAGGGGAGAATGGTGGCTGTCATTTCCATTGACTTTAACAACACAGTCAACACAGTTTCCACAGAATCCTAGCAGTTCAGCCAGGGAGATATTGACTACCTGTGGACTATAAGAGGGGTGAAATTTGTCTGGACTGCTGCACTCAGAGGGTTGTGGTTAGTGTTTGAAATCCAGCTGGTTGCTGGGTACTAGTGACCTTCCTGAGGGGTTATACCTAAGGCTGATACTTGACATTGCTCATCCATCACCTGGGCAATGGGACTTCAAGCTCAAAAAGTTCACAAACACCACCAAACTGGGAGAAGTGATTTGAAGGCTTCATGTCAAAGCTACAATCTCACAGGACCTTGATAGTCTGGACATGTGACAAGATAACCTCCAGAAGTCCCTACATCCTAAACTAGTCTATGACTCTTCCACATCAGGTTTCCAAAAGTGAGATGCTGCAAAATGAGAGCAAGATCCATCTCACATAACTGAAAAGATATTTATTTGCTTCTGAAGGGCTGCATTTGCCTGAGTGGCAATTTAATACTGTATTGAGGGTGATTGACAGAAAAAAAATACAATGGAAAATCAAATATTTCTCTATGTGCTCTGTTAACTTATTTGATAAAGAAAAACATTTCAAAATCTATGTATATAGCCAGGATACAAAAAGAAACCTAATTCGCAATTCCCACAGATATTATTGGAAGGAACTGCTCAAAAGAAAAGTCAATCTTGCAACATTTCTGACTATAACTGCCACAAAAAGTGCCTTAAATCAACCAGTGAGTTGGGTTTTTTTAATCTTTCAACCCTTTATTGAACTAGTCATACTAAATTATTTCCAGAAGACATGTAATTCAAGAATGATCTGACCAATTTTGAAATATGTTTTATTTTAAATGCTAGGAATAGATCATACTTTGATGCTAACAAATTATGTTACTCTGAAAGGAGGGGACATAAAATGGCAAAAGATCCTTAATAAAAAGATTCTGATGTCTTGCAAACGAATAGCTCGCTACTTAATGTCAGGATATTGCAATGTAGAAAGTATTGAGTATTCATTGAAATTAATGCTCATGGCCAAGAGACTATTATTAAACTTCAGCAAGTAATCTTTATAGCTTTTGAAACAGTCTCATTCTGGAAGATCATAATGTCTCAGTGGTTTAGTGAAAATGAGATAGTAGCTATATAATGTCAAGCACTGTTGAATTAACTTCTAAAAGAAACTCACTAAATGCTTAATTCTAACACTGGGCTGAGAGAATGCATCTGCAAAGAATTTCATTAAAACGGTAATGCTCAATGTTTCATTTGATTTTAATGGAAAATTTATGAAAGACTGCTATTAAGGCTGGGTGGGGAAGATGATAGCTATCATTTTTTTATTAGTTTAACCAAGGGGCTTAATTTTCCTTAGCTCTTTAATTCATCTTCCCCAGTCCCACGAAGGAAGGTCTTGCTTCCTAAGAGCATGTGTTTAATAAAATATTTAGATTTAAGCTGGAGACTAAATCACTAAACCAGTGATTTAGTTTTCAAATTAGAACACCATTAATTTTTAAATGAAAGGAACAAATTATTTCCTCGTTGGTCATGGTCAAATGTTATTTCCCCACTTGAAGTATGTATGCCAATTCTACCAAGAGGGTTATTTGTATCTTGAAGTTATGTCTGTTGTCTAGGATGTGGGGAATTGGCCACTGGCAATCAGTCAGAACCACTTAAGGGAAGGATTTGCTCATCAGTTTTGAATTTGGAAATGGTGGTTTTTGGACATCTCATTCATTAATTTTGTGAGTGATGACTCAAGACTCACCAAAATTTTTCTTCCCACATTTACTGAATTGTGCATTGTATCTTTTTTTAATGACTGTGCCAGATTTCAGGGAGACGTCTGCATGAAATGTTCTAGACACTACTTTTTCCATGCTTCAAAAAGGTAAAAATTTTAAAAAGGCATTTTTGTTCACTGATGTAAAAAAATGTTACAAGAAAATCAGATATTTAACATGAGCAAATTGTAGAAATGTGAAGACAAACATAAGATAAAGAGCCATATTGACTTTAGATTCGCTCTAAAGCTTAACCAACTCAAAGGTGAGTTGCAGTAGTTCATGTTCAGCCTGGGACTGCGCTACATCAGGCATAGCAAGAGATTGCTGTGAAGTGGACATGTTTGCTTGAGCTGGGGAATGCAGAAAAGACCTTCTCAACATAAATAAGCAGCTGAAATGAACACAACTATGGCATTTTATAGCAGATAATTAACTGAGGCATAGGTTTTCCTTTCTCCATTAATACTGGCAGACATAGCAGGTGCTCCCTACTTCACATGCTGTGGATGAGAAGATGTTCAGCTCCCCTTATCAAAAGGGTTTGGATTCCCTCATCCTCTTCTGGAGCTGACCCATAGTCCTTGTATCCTTACAAAACTATATGGGGTTATGTGCTTTGTGATTAGTGTGCAGCCTTATGAGAGGGAGAACTGTATTCTTTTGCAGTAATTTGTATTGTGTCACTACACTGCATAAATTACAGAGTTTGTAATGCTTTTCTTTCTTCTTGGACTTTTGTATTTTTTCTGACACTTCTACCTTCAATAGTTGGCCTTTCTGAGAGTACTAATCACACTGTCACAAAATGTTTGTTCACAGCTCTTTGTTTTAGTGTATGATAGATTTCTGCTAAAGAACAATGTTCAAAGAACAAATAATACCTGAGATAATCAGAACAATTTATGAGTTTCAGTAGTGTAGACAGGAAAACTTGCAGGAAAAAAGTATTACTTACATTTGTTGATAAAGTCCTCTGAAATTGCTGTTAAGTACACATTTACACTTACATACATTCGGCTATAAAGTATTAGGCATAATATGGCAGAGAATAAGAACAACTTCTATATATTTCCCTGGTAACTAAATTGTAATTATTCAAGATGACTGTATAGGCCTCAGATAAGTGATATCCAGAATCTTTTCTGCAGTTCTACCATAACCTAAATATACATATACGGTAAAATTGGATTTAACTGAATGTTGTTCACACCCCTTAGGTATGAACAAAAATGGGTGTAAATTGCATTTATTTGTAAATATCCTTGCTCTGAATGTAGCTGGCAGGAAGCAGTGTCAGCAAGGCAGGAGGGTTGAGTGCATGGTGTGCAGACTGCAGACAACTGAACATGTACTTATGGAAATGACTTCCAACTTGCAGAATGGAGGCTCTTTAGCTGTAGTTATAAAATCCACCATTTGAATTTCTGCATGAAATTCTCAGACTCCAGCTTCCAATAAATCAGTCTGCATTTCCCTCTTATTCCAAATAACCTTCGATGAGGTCACCCAAAAAGAGATAAACAACAATGTTTCATGCAAGTATGTGCCTCTGTTGTTGCAATGGGAATTACAAGATGAGGCATCTCTGAAAGATAACTTGAAAATGGTATTTCTTTTTTATTTTCCAATAAATGATGACTTGGAAAAAGACTTCTCAGCAGAAGCCAGAAGTGAATAGTAAATTATATTTCTTTCCTTATGTAATGTACATGCTGGTTATGTGTTGGGGGAGGACTTGGGATTTTTAAAAGGACATTTGTAATATCATACTGCAAAGTTTGAGAGGAGGCCATTAAGCAAATTGGGAATCTTATATACGGAGGAAGTATTATGTTCAAGGCTTCAGTGCTTGCTATGATTAGAGTGCTCTTTGTGGGAGACTTGTTAAAATTTCTTCATCCTGGACACCTGCCAAGTTTAAGGCTTTAATGCTCTGAGATTGAGTCACGGAAGTGGGGACTGACTGCTCTCAGAGCTTGTTGACTTACCAGGAGGTGGGTGTGGGAGGTAATATGCAAGTAAGAAAGAAGAGGGGCATGAAAAATAATCTCGACATTCTGTGATAATATTCTGTTTAGAAGAAATAAGTCCATGGCTTCAGGTTTTTGATCTGTTTTCCAAACTTGCCAACAAAAATGGAACATTTTAGAGATGTGATCTCTTTTGTTTCAGAAAGAATGTCTAGGGGTTTGGTATAAAGAAGACTAGAAAAACAAAGATTAACATGATACTGAACATGGATAGTTAAATATAACATCAGTCCATGATAATTAGCAAGTGAATAATTTTGACACAGAACATAACTTATTTCAACTTCTTTCATTTGCTAACCACTAGGAATCTCTAGTGGATCTCTGCATAAATGATTCAAGCTCGCTGAAAATAGACTAGCTTTTCTGCATCATGTGTTATAGATCCTGACTGTACAGCCCCTGAGTCTTTCACAAACATATGTTGAAAATCATTAGATAAAAAGAAATTGAACAGACAGTAAGAAATGACAACATTTGTGAGAACCGTTTAACCAAATTAGATCAGTGTAATGAAGTATTCAGCCTTTCTTATAGCTAATACACAAAGCTCAAATGCTTTGGGAAGGACAAATGGTAACTGGTGGGTTTTGAAAAAGCTGCTGAAAACTGGGGTATGACTGCAAGGTAACACATAGAGCACTGGATCCTGAAGTCATTCAAGACAAAACAAATGCCTGGTGTACCCATCTTTACTATGTTAACATTTACAAAGCTGGCTAGTGCAGGCTTCACAGATCCTGCTTTTCAGCTGGGACATGAGGACAGAAGCTGTGGAGGAACTACTTCATCAGTCTCACATCAGCTGTAACTGAACGTGTCTGTGCTTCATGTGAACTGAGGTAAAAGAAGCACATCTTAGCCTAAATTTCTCTCAGTGCTGGGTTTGCCTTTGTGCTGGTATACACCGCCTGTGCTTATACATCAGCTGACACTGTCTTGCTCAGAAGATACAGTGGAGAGCATAACCTAATGACCTCTTACTGATGACTCTCAGCTCTTCGTGTCTCATCCATACTTGTGTCTGATGTACGGCATCTACATGAAGTTCAGACAGGCCTGGGAAGCTTGCACAGTTACAACTATCCGCCAAGTTTGCACCCAACTTGATCTGCATACGACATTTTTGTGTGTTTAGTTCCATGTTCAGGTTCAGAAATGGATGTATGCAACTGTGTAGTAGGCTTGATTTGTGGCTGTCGATTCTCCTGTACCTAAGTGAAAAGAGAGAAAGTAGTGACAGAGGAAAAAGTTTATGTGTGTAATGGGTTCATATAAGGTTCCCTGTGATCTCTCACAGAGGGATTAATAAATTTTGGGAAGAAATGGGACCATTAACAAAACTAGTTTTTACTTCATCCAGAATGCAGACTGTAGATCCAGTCCATTACCATATCTATATAAGAAGTTTGACCTATAAATGCCTGGCATGTACATGCATGGGAGTTGAAAGCACTGAAGAAAATAGCTTTTTCCTTCAATAAAGAGAGGGAAAATAGCTGGGTATATCCAGAAGCATCCAAGGAGTGAGCTCAAAACCTAGCCCCTAGGTCATCATATAGAGATAGCTGTTAATTTGCTTTCCGGCTCTGCTCCAACCCTTCTCTCCTGGATAACACCTAAACGTGGCTGAGGTGATGTTACATTATTGGGACTGTTTCCAATGGTTGCTATGAGCAAAACTGCAACAATCTCCCTTCCTCTATCCAATTCAGTCTTCCAGCTCTATCCTCAAAGCTTGCTACCATCAAACATGTCCTCTTGCCAGAGCCAGAGCATGCAAAACACAGACCACAGCCTTCTCATTTCGGAGACTTTAGATGGAGAAAACAGAAAAAAATGTAATTGCCTCTTAAGAAGTCGTAGTCCTACTCTTTACCTCCCATATTTCATAGTCCCAGCAGAGCTGCAAGTAATGTGCTGTAATGCAACGTGCCCATCAAGCTGTACTACAGGACATCACCAGCCACAGGAGTCTCCCCTTAGCAACCTCTGCCAGCTGCTTTCTGGAAATATCATTGCACTTCTTTAGTCCCTGATGAGAAATGGCACAGCACAGATGAAGTATTGGGCTAGGTCTTGGACTGTTGTGGTGATTACGTCTCCAGCCCCTGCGGGTATAGAAGTGGCTTTGCCACTGATCGGACTCTCTCAGGTCCTGATACAAATTGCAGCTGCTCTTCATGACATTGTCATCATCCACAGACCGCTTGCATGTGAAGTAAGCTGCTGGGGGGGGGGAGGGTTTAACGGAAGATCTGACAGGATAAATTGGTGCTCTTCTCTGTTGACTTTAAGCTTCCAGAGCCCATCTGTGCTGATCAGCTGCCTTCCCAGGTGTTTTGCATTTGAAGGAGAGGGAAGATTCCAAAGACGATCCCCAAAAGCCAACAGTTGTCACAGTCCTTTTAAAACTCCTGAATTTGAATGTTTTCTCCTCTGCCTGCCTTGCCTGCTGCTGTAAAAAAAAAACAAAAAACCAACCAAACCCAAGTGTTTGTAATCCAGACATTATTTCCTGTTAGGCTAGAAGTTTTGAGATAAACTGACATGAGGCTTAGTAGCAATAAAAGAAGTTATGGAAGGTTATGGGGTATTTTCAGAGGAGAAGAAGGACAGTGATGTTCACAGATGTTATTGATTTTATTTATGGATTGTGAAGAATCAAATAAAAACAGACCAGAAACAACTTACTAGTTAAATAGAAAATTTTATCTATCTAACCCTCTGTTTCTATACTGCTGTAAATGAGTTACAGTGAACCCGGAGGAATCCGTTCTTCAGTGAGGCAATGTACCAGTTCAGTCTTTTCCATAAGACACTGAAGAACTGGGGCCATACTGCTTCAGTTTCTCTTCCGGTGTTTGTCTGCCAGCCTTTACCCCAAGGTAAGCTCTCATTTTTGGAGGCTTTGCAGCTGAAATGCTACAGTGCCCCTTTCTGAGTTTCATGTGATTGCAGCTGCTCAGCTCGTATATATATATATATATATGCATGAATTCACTCAATTTTAGCAGACAATTTTTAGGCTAAAGCCTACATGTTACAGTTTTTTTGTTTTTGTTTTGGTTTAGTTTTTTTAAAGAAAAAAAAAAAGAGAAAGGAGGGAAAGGGAATGGAGGGAGAAAACCTAAAACTTCCCCTGGACATCGTAAGATGAAGGTCTCTTTGAAAGTTCTATAGACAACAAAGAGGACGCTGATTTCCACTGCACCTTTTACATTTTAATCTAAATAAACATTGCCCTAAAGCAGGAAAGGAAATGAATCTTCCTTTTGAAAGTCACTGAGGTAAATCTTTCAGTATGTTCCCTAACTGTTTTTATTTCTTATTTTACCTTTCCAAAGCCGATATTTCTACCTTGCAGGTTCTTCAGGCTTTTTATTTGTCTATTGTGTGAGAGTATCCTAGCTTGGAAAGCATCCATTAGCACTGGGACAAAGACATTTAAAAGGAAGTTTTTTCCAGTGTAAAGAATGTGGACTTAAATGCTGGAATTTGCAGTTCATCATAGAGATGAGATAAAAGCTTTACTTCCAGGAATATGAATAACAGAAGAGATGCTAATATATGTATATATATGTGTGTGCATATGGGTGTACCACAAGTGCAGTATATATATATATATATATATGCATCTATACATAATATAAAAGCCTATTCCTTCTTTCACAGGAGCAAAGGGAATTCTCACATGGATTTTATTTTGTACAACAGGGGTGCTGTTACAGCAATCTGAAAAAAAACCCACTGAGGCCTTGACTGAAGTGCTTAAGCATCTGAGAAGCCTATTGAATTCATGGGGCTTCTTCACATACTTAGAGTTTGGCATGTGTGTAAATACTTCACTGTAGCGGGGTCACAAGGCCTCAATTCAGCTCTTATAAAACCCAGTGGAAAAATTCCTTTTGATTTTAAAAGCAGTTGGATGGGTTTGCAGTGTGTCTTTTTTATGCTAATGCAGAGTGAGCCAGCCATATTGCGGGAACATGTGGTACATGTTAAAAGTCTTAGAGTTTGTGAGCAGCAGCAACATTACACTGACAATGTATATCCGGATTAATTAAAAGATGAGAATGAAAAGGCCAGAACCGCAGAAGGCAGTGAGCACCTCTGAGCAAGGGCAGCATAGAGTAAGCTCTGGCTGGAGAGCCATTGGTGGCAGCAAGAGGGTGCTTGGGAGAGCCCAGGGAGATGGCTCATTATTTGGATGTGTCAGGGAGACAGCTGTGTTGTCACGCCCCACATACACCTGGGAGCATGGGGGAAACTCCTGCTGCAAGGAGCTGACGCCAGCCAGAAAGGAAGAGCAACATCCATCCATCTCAGAGACTGGAACTTGGCACCCGCCAGGGCCAAATTTCTGGGGAAGAAACAACATGCTGGGATGCGGCATAGCTGCAAATGCAAAGCCATTGCCGTTTTGACACAAAGCCTGCTGAAAAGGCTTTGTCTACAATTGTGTTAAATTATCTCAGGCAAAGCGTTCTGGTCTAAATTTCTGTTACTACAGAGTTGAAGGGCACCGGCAGAGGAGGTGTGATGGAGAGGCGTGCAGAAAGGCACCCCTGAGAGATGTGTTGCATATGCCTTTTGTACTAAGGAGCGCTCAGGGAGCTGGATGGAACCTAGCAAGTGAGGTGATACTATTCCAGCTCACACTCACTTGTTCCTGGAATGCTACTTCCAGGCATTTATTTAGCAAGAAAAATTGGAGGAAACCAGTAGAGGTCAATGCAGTTGTAAAGGTCATGGTTCAGTAAAAATGATAAGAATTACAGGTAAATGGCACTCTGTAGGGAAAACTAATTACCTGTGGTATTTGCAGGAAATGGATTGCAAGGAGTCCTAGATGAGTAATGTAAGAAGATAAAAGGAGATCATTAGGAACTGGAACTGAGTATTTTCAAAATTTCAATATGGGCAGATGACAAGAAGAAAAATCATTCTGTTTTGACCTGTTCTTTTGGCAAGGACAGATGTAAGACTGGGATATTTAGGCTGACTGACGCAGAGAAAGTCTATTCCTGTGAGACCATAAGACATTCAATAGGAATGAATGACAACCTCCTCATTCTCTATTGCATTCAAAGCTAGACTTAGCAAAACTGAAAAATAGAATGTAGGGGTAGGCAAAGAACAAGAAATGAACCAAAAAAATTAAAGGTCCTTAATAGCGATACTTCATTAAGGAATGATCTAGGTTTCTGTGTGTTTATCTAATTTCTAGGTATCTGCCTTCTTAAATATGTTGGATCATATAGTCAGTCTCCCCAGGCTGAAGTTCAGCCTTAGGTAGTACTTGACTCTCAGGTGTGTATGGCTGTCCTTTGTACTGAGTATTTTCATCTTGTACTATATGACCTCAGTTCTTGTTAGGTGAAATATGCATTTTCTTCCTCTGAGTACTTTTTTCTACAGTCCTTTCATTTATGAAAATGTTCTTTGACTTTCATCCTGCCTTTTCCATAATCTCATCTCTCTTGTGCTTCAAATGTTTCTCAGTGCTTTATGACAGCCTAGCTCTGACTGATATAAAACTATGAGTTAGTTTCCTCAACAATCTTCCTAAACATTTTGCTTCAAAAGATACAATAACATATAATTTGATTCCTTTTTAGTTCAAGGCTCAAAATTTTTGCCTGCACAAGGGTGGAGCATAGGAAGGTTGACAGACAAATGGATATTCCTCTCACTTTCTTCCAGGCAATTTTTTAAACCAGAAAACCTAACCCAAAATGTAGCCCTTACCAGAATCACAGGAAAACTTGTCACCAACATACAGGCAGCGGCTCCCTGCGTGTTTGTGCATCCCCTCCCAACCTCTTCCATCTATCATTGACATGGACCCACAATATCCACAGTCAGCATCCATCTTTTGTTCCCATTTTGTTGCCTTCCTGCTTGTTTCTATCTACAGCTCAGGATTTACTATTGTTCCATTTCCTAATTATTTCAAGATTCAGTTAGCTGGGACAATAAGAGGTATCTGGTAGACTGACAAGCTCAGGTAGTGATATTGTGCAATGTTTTCTTAATTGCCTTGGTATAATTATGCTGTTTAGTTTGTTACTCAACTAGAAATGATAGGTGGTTTAAAGTTTAGAAATTTGGTTGATAAGTGGGAAGATAAACACAATAATATTGTTTACTAGAAGGGGTAATCTAAAACTGTATCAGCTAAAGAACAGCTATGCTACATGATTGTGCTGAGTAGGAGGAGGAGTGAACTCTTTTATTACCCAGATGTGTTGCGGCAAGGAGGTCCAGTTTTACTTTGAGAGCAACTGAACTGGTTTTCCCATCTTTTCTTTCCTGGGTTTGTATGTTCGACTTTTACATGAAGGTCTTATGCCAGCACTGCAAAACACTGCTACAGAAATAAATGGAGCTACTTAAAACTCTGCCAAGATGGGAGTAGAAGTTACCTATTTCAAGCAATGGAAGCAAGTGAGTGGACATGGGACTTGTTCAAGATGAGGCACAGAGGCCATTGCAAAGGTGGGGCTGGAAACCTTGAATCTTTAATCCCAGGCCTGTATTTGTCAAGGGAAGATTTATTGTTGGATGTTGGATGCATGATTAACCATTCCCAAGTTCCTGTCGTTCCAATCATACTTTCAGCTATTAGTATTTAAATGAGTAATATTTAAGTTTTGTGAACACATGCTCTTTTGGCAAGGAAAATACTATATAGCTTCATTGTATACAAGCGAGATTCATTCTTCTGACATGAGGTACTAATAAATTGGCTGTGAGGCT
Source organism: Nestor notabilis (assembly GCF_000696875.1). Taxonomy (NCBI): domain Eukaryota; kingdom Metazoa; phylum Chordata; class Aves; order Psittaciformes; family Psittacidae; genus Nestor; species Nestor notabilis. The sequence goes on from NW_009912210.1 coordinate 22,662, forward strand.
ATCTCCCTTTTTGATAATGACACTATGATTGGTAAGTCCAACTAGCTTGAAAAGAATAACCAACCCGATCTCAAAGGTTCTGCTGTTTCTCTGAAATCTCCAAGTGGGTTTATTTATGCTCAGGATGTCCAGTTCTCTCAAGAGTGTGCCATTAAGTCTGCTGCTGCTAAGGCAGGGTCAGAAGCTTCACAGCTAAACTGCAGCTTTTCAGCCAGCTTTGAGATCCTGCAGTATTGCTTTGCAGGCTCAGTGCTCAGAGCAGAGGTCCCCCAACGTACTACGCCTGTATCCTCACATCAAAGCAACATTTCATTGGGGAAAATAAAGAAAAGAAAAATCCCACATTCTGTTTTATTCATTAGAACCTATTCTATTAGGAATGACAGAAGTAACAGGGGAAGTTATTTATGCTGCTTGGTACAGAGCCAGCATCCTCTTGTCTTAACATCCTCCCACCCTGCCCTCAGGCCAACAGTGTAGCTATACACTGGCTGGCAAACTAGTGAAAGCAATCAAACCCATCCTTGCCTGGGAAGAAAGACAACAGAGACCTACAGAAGCCACACCATAGTCTGCTAAAGGTGCTTTGTTATACTCTCTGTGCAGCTGGGTTAATTTGGCCTGTTACATTTGCTTGCTGTGCAGCTGACTTGGTTTAGGATGGGAGATCAGCTTTGTAGGCACTGAACAAGAAAGTCAGCAAGAGTCCTCCAGCTGGAGAGGAGGGAGAAGAATAGAAAACAGGGAGGGGAAAAAGCCTATTTGCAGATAAGCATGTTGAAAGGCTGAAAACAGGGAGAAGCTTACTTTTCTGCTCAAAGTTTACTATTGATAGGGACTTGGTTCTTGGCTGCTTCTGTTTCTTGGATGCATATGATTAGAATTTGTAGAGCTTTATGCTCTGCTTTTGCAAATTATAATGTCAAGTAGGGAAAATGGTAAACTATCAGGATGCTTGCAGGAGATGACATCTGTTACCAGACTCTTATATGGGCTTTTATTCAATTTTTTCATCAGAAGTCCTCATAATAGCTTCAGTGTTGTCAACATGTGCACACACACATACTCACCGTCACACACATAGTATCTATCTGTTTATTGATTTATCTATCATCTGTTTTAATACACCAATTTCCTGTATGTTGCTGACATTTGGTAGGAATCATGGAACTGATATGACCTTCTAATAAATGACTAAAACTAAATCTCACATTACAAGAAGAAACTTCATTTTGAAGACCTTCCTAGTCTGCACTGTGGGAATTCTTTATCTCATTCTTGTGAGATATTTCCCTTTCTAAAAATAGTCTTCTGTCAAAAAATTTTGCCTAACTACACACACTTACGAAACAGTATTTGAATATATTCCCCACTTTTTTCTCTCTCTTTTTTTTTTTTTTTTTAACTTTGTGGTGTCCCAGAGCTTTGTATGTTTTCTTTACTGTTTTGCCTGGGCATTCAGTTCCTTGTTTGTGCTGTTCTTCTGCATGGCAAAAAGAAGAAAATACCTTTCATAATAGGGAGATGGGAATATGACTACTAAGCCACAAACACTACCAAGAACGGTGCAGGGAGAGGTGTACATTAAATTGTTCAACCCCAAAATAGAGTTCAGTAACACTTTGTATTTGTCTGACTCATACAATGTGATTTCAGTTATCATTGGAGAAAAAGAATATGCAAAATCCTGTCAGTGGAAGGTTATGACATTTCTTTCCCAGACTTATATATTCCTAGTCTAAAGGCACTGAACTTTAAGATATATATCAGTGCAGCTCCACACTGCTATGTGTTCCTGGATCATATAGCAGTTCTGTTCATGAATGCAGTAGATATTAAGATGACTATTAAAAAAACATTAAAAAACAATCTTTTTGGATATAACAGGCTTGACTGATTACCTTTTATTTTAACAAAGATCAGTGGGGGAGCATTGTTTGATTTTAATCAGGATTTTTAGAATTATGTAGTATTTGTAAAGAAATCCATGGAAGTTTCTTTTATACAGATCCTGTAAGGGTAATAGCATGATCCTTGGTTCTTGTTTTTCCTCTCCTCCTCTGTAAGATTTCAGACAGCTGAAAGTATCCTAATTGCTGATAAACAGCAAGTTACATTCATTCAGAACCATGCTGAAGTTTTAAAGACCAATCCCTGAATAACGTTAGCAAAACATATCAGACTGGTGTTTATACTTCTCTCCCTGTTTTTAATTATAAAAATCATATAACAGACAAGCTTTAAATATGCTGTGTAATAGTTCTGAATAATACTTTCAGCTACACCCTTAGACATCATAAATTACTGTTCCATTGAAACAGGTGAAATTGTATGTCCTGGGGGCTGGCTTCAGTCACCCACACACATCTGGTGCCATATCAGATAACCTCAAGTAGACTGCTTGGCCTCTGATTGACCTTGTGCCTCCCTCCCATAGGTCCTGTGTTATATCTGCAGCTCAAAGGGCATCTCAGATGGCACTACACATCTATGGCCAGTCAACATACCAGCCTCCTGAAAGCTTAATTTTATAGCCTTTTGAAATTGGAGAGAAGGAATGAACTGGTTAAAATACATGTCTTCTGGAGAATCTTTGAGAACAGTTCTTGCAGTGATTTTTTTTAAGGAAAGCCACCTGTCCCTCTACTTCATATCCATTTCTACCTGACACACATTTTTCTTACTGTTTTTAAGTGCACTTACTGGGTATATGCTGGCAAAAAGCCTGAGCTATAATCACCAAATAATGCCATCAAGTCTGATGTATTAACTGTCTTGGTTAACTTGTTAGGTTAATAAGGAGGTGCTCTTAGCTAACTGTGTCATATTATTAACCCATAATGCTGGAACATAGCAGAGGTTTGGGAATATTTCTGTGTAGAGTGCAGAGGACATAGTAAGGATTTTCTTGCCTTCAGTGGAGCAAGAAGAATTAGTAAGCTTTAAAATAGTTATCCATAAACTTCTCTGCTGCAATATATTTTCCCAATGCCTCCTCCTACTCTCTGTGTAAGTTTTAATGTTGGAATTGCCAATATATGAGAACAGCTTTTTGTGTCTTTTCTGAAGGTGGCTAGATCCAGATAAGTAAAAGAAAATGTTAATAATTAAAAGATGAAAGAACCTTCTCTGATAGATGGAGTTCCTTTGTCCCCTGGGAAATGTTGATGATTGGGATAAAGGTATGAAAAATTATTTCATACCCTTTCCTATGTTTTTGTAATGTTAATATTAATTGATACATTACTGGATATCGTTGTTCTTTCTGAAAATATAGTTATTATTTGAGTGTGACTAGAATTTTCATCCCACTGACATCCAGGAGCAACAAATTCTAAGATCAGATTGCATAGTAAGATTTACACCTGTTACTTCCTGAATACAGGTGACAGGTGAAAGTCTCTTCGCTCTTATTTCATATGGCAGAGAATAGAAACATAACTTCTCTGAAGATTTCCTAAGACACACACTTCTAAGCTTTGCAGTTGTTTCTGTTTTAAGAGTTTTTCAATTTCAGTGACTATTTCTTTCATCTTTCTCCAAGTCTCCTGTAATTTCAGATTCTCCACTCATAGACCCATACCTTTAAGTATTCATTATATATTTCACTGTTCTTTTTTGACTGGCTTGCACTCCACTCTGTTACTTCATTCACTAGTCGAGCGGTTTACAGATTACCATGGGACCTGGGTTTTGTATTTGATTTCAATTAGGGTTCTGGCAATAGTGTAAAAACGGCATGCCGAATAATTGTTGGAAAGCTGCTACCAACAGTTGCCATGTGTTTTCTGGGACTTTTATAGTTGATTTGGTGAGATTTTTTACTATGTTCAGATATTAATTTATCTGGTTATGTGTGAATACCAATGTAAGTCTGAAATGTGCATGAATAGGTATTTCAGCATTAGCCAAAGTTGCTTATGAAGGACTTAATAGATGGTGCGTGGGTAAAATTCTACCTTTTGCTTACAGCATTTGAAAACTACTGGTCTTCATTTGTTTTAAGCACTTAAAATCACATAGCCTTTGGGTGCTCTGGCCATATTTGCTAACTAAATGAATACAGATATCTTTGCCAACTCAATTATGGATTCTTTGTTCTCAACCATTAATCAATATTACCAAATCATGGCATTCACCCTTAGTTTGAAAGGGTCAGTTGCCAGAGATCAGCAGTGCCTCTTGGGAAGCCTTCTGGGTCAGCAGCCTCAGATCATGCCAGGATGGTGGTGGAGGGAGCTGAAGAGGGAAGAGGGGTACCTGCATGTTCCCACCAGCAGATAGCCAGCTCTGAGTTACCCTGCTCAGCAGAACCTGCAGGCATCCACAAAGAACAAGGAGGTACTTCAAGATCATACAAGTCTGACAGCAACATTTGACTTCCAGTGGAATCATGCGGATCCAACTAGCTGTATTTAAGTATCTGGCTAATTCATTTGATTCCTTTATTTTCTCCATATCCTGCAGATATTCTTTTCAGGTCTTGCAAGTATAGTTCAATAAATATTAAGTAGAACAACTAAAGAAGGACTCCTGCATTTTCAAGCCCTGATTTCTGCTATCACAATAAACACCTTTTTGTCTCACTAATTAATGACTCAAGCTTGAAACCAAACTACTTTTCTGCTCTTATTATTCCTACAGAGTATCAGCCCATCAGTAAAACCTTTTCTGTAATTCCCTACATTACTTTCTTCATAGCCAGTTTATGCCTACTTGTTGTTAATATATTTATAGAAACATTTTTAATTGTCTTTTATGTCAGTAGACAGACTAACTTGTAGTTGGGCTTTGGTCCTACTAATTTTCTCCCTGCATAACCTCATGAGATCCTTGTAGTCCTGCTGAGCTACCTGACCCTTCTTCCAAAGGTCATGAACTCTCCTTTTTTTCCCTGAGTTCCAGCCAAAGCTCCCTGTTCAGCCAGGCTTCTTCCCTGCCCGCTAACCTTTCAGCACACAGGGACTTCCTGCTCCTGCGTCTTTAAGATTTCCTTCTTGAAGAACGTCCAGCCTTTCTAGACTCCTTCGCCCTTCAGGACTGCCTCCCAGGGGACTCTCACAACCAGGCTCCTAAACAGGCCAAAGTCTGCCCTCTGGAAGCCCAGGGCAACAGTTCTGCTGACCCCCCTCCTTGCTTCTCCAAGAATAGACCATGCTTTTGCCAAGAAAGGTTGGACCAGATGAGCCTTCCAACCTTGTATTCTATGAATCAAAAGCTGTATCATTTCATGATCACTGTGCCCTAGACAGCCTCCAACAGCCACATCACCCGCAAGTCCTTCTCTGTTCATAAACAGGTCCAGCGCAACACCATCCCTAGTTGGCTCACTCACCAGTTGTGTCAGGAACGCCTGTACTGTTTCCCCTCTGCTCTATTGCATTCGTAGCAGACATCTGTTAACTTAAAGTCCCCCATGAGAATAAGGGCTAGTGATTGTGAAACTTTTCCCAGCTGTTTATAGAATATTTTGTCTGCCTTTTTATCCTGGCTGGGTGGTCTTTAACAGACTCCCATGATATCTGCCTTGTTGTCCTTCCTCCCGATTCTTACCCATAAACACTCAGCCGTACCATCACCATCATTAAGGTCTAGACAGTCAAAAAACTCCCTATCATGTAGGGCTACCCCACTGCTTCTCCTTCCCTACCTATCCTTTCTGAGGAGTTTATAGCAGCACTCCAGTTGTCTGAGTCATCCCAATATGTTTCTGTGACATCAACCATATCATAGTTTTCCTGCTGTGCAATGACTTCCAGCTCCTCCTGTTTCTTGTCCATGCTGCATTCACTGGTGTAGCCACAGTTCAGTTGGACTAATGATCCCTCCACCTTCCTTTAGGAAGATGACCTGATTCCTATGTGACCATTCTTAGGGGCTTCCATGGTTTCTAACATATCAATAACCCCTGCTTCTTTGCTGCCACATAGATCTCCATCCTCTACCTCCACTGAGACAGCAGACTGAAGGACATCACTAGCACACTGTTCCTGAAATGTTGCTGAGCCTCCTCCAGCTTTATTTCTTGTGAGCCTGGTTTTATCCCTTTCTCCCTTCAAACCTCTTTCAATGAGCCCTGTGTAAAGATCCTTTTCCCCCTTTGAGACAGGTGTACCCTATCTGTTGCCAGCTGGTGTCCTGTATACTGACCCATGACCTAAGCCCCCAAAATTCTGCCATTGACATCAGTCTTGGAGCTAGGTATTCATCTGATGGCTCTTCCTATTTCTTTCCTCATCATTCTCTGCAACTGGAAGAGAACACTACTTCTGCTCCTGATTCCTTAACCAGTAAGAATCTCACTACCATATATCTTAAGCCAGCTCACCAATGAAAATGATGTAGATGACTAGTCCCAAAAAATGTGATTTCCAAGTAATAAATGACTAAGTTCATATAACTGCCTATGTATTCTGGTATTCATTTGGTATGACAAATATATAGTGAAGTGCCTGGCCAACAAATACTAAATAAATGATGCTCTACATTTGCATTACTTTTAATGATGATGTCATACCAGTACCACTGATGTCTGAGTCATGAGCAGCTGTTCTGAAATCCACCAAAATCACTAGGCAGGGTATTAACATTTTTGCTTTTCATTCAGTATCTGAAGCAGCCCCATTGTAAAGGAAGGAATGCTGAGGGAAACCGAGAGGTGTTTTTCACAAGGCTGTAAAGCATTGGTGAAATATAGGCAGAATTAGTGGCTCTGTCAGGTATGTTCCTCAGCCTGCCTAAGCTTTGTGACTGCAGATTGTGTACTCCATATTTGAACGCAGCAACAACAGTAACAACAACAGCAGTATAGATATTTATTTGACATGAAACTGGTTGCTTAGTAGTGAAAATGAGTTAAATGATCCTTGGCCATGGCCAAGGAAACTACCTCCCCACTTGATCAAAGATTATTTATGAGCAAGCAAAAAGTCTGAAGGTTAAAGATGAATAATTGCTTGTTCACCCAAGAATTCTTTCCTTGAAGGAACTTTGACCCTGTCCCCATATAACCTTTCCTATGTTCCAGTTCTTAACCCCAGCTACTGCACAACCACAGCAAGCAGTGTACCTTGGTGTGCATCTCTCAGTGGAGCATCTGAGAGAGGGGTTTATCCCTGCTGCACAGCCCAGTTCCCCAAGGACTGACTAGGCAGCAGGCTAATGCCTTCTTTGCCATTCCTCCATCTCTGTAGTATAAGAAAGAATACATATTTCACATGTTCACTTAATTATTTACAAAGCAATCTGCATGATCAGTGCGTATTTTGGCAGGCTATTTTTATATAATTTAATTGTGGGAAAGACGTTCTTTGTGTCTGCTATCAGTAGAATGGGACAATGCACAGGGCTATGATCTGTGAGCCTGAAACTATGAATATTCAAAGAGTTGTCTAAAGACCCTCTATAGAACATATTCTCCTTATCCATCTAACTACTCACCTGTCAGATAGTCAGGTATAAACTATTTATGGTGAATATTTGTCAGGCTTAGCCATTTCACTGTTTTTTGCAAATTATCCAGAAAAGAATGATGATTTTTGTGACTGGTGCATATTTGTTGTTTCTGAGTGAAGGTTAGCATGTGGCTGAGTGCATGTTTCTTTCTAAATTGTAAATTCTAAATACTACTAACAGCATAGCTTCAAACAGTTGATAGTTTGAATAGCAAAACCAGAGAATATGACTGGTCTGACTTACAACAATATAGTTTTCCTGATTTCAGTTTCTCATATGAAATTACTTTCCTCCTGCTTCAAGGCTCATACGGGTGGCAATATACAACTATTTTCTAGTAGTCCTGATTTCTCAGATAAGAATAAGTTTAGCAAATGAGAGTTTGGGTGCTTGCTATGGATAGAGTCATGCAATAACAATTCTTTATAAGGTGAAAGCACAGACAAAGAGCAGGGAAATAAACTAATTTGCAGAAAAACTGGGATCCTAGGAGATATGGGAATGGGCTTACCTCACCAATCAGAAGGAAGAGAGTAGCTGCAGCTGCTTTTTCCATAGCATAAAAGAGAAGCAGGGATTTTAGAGAAAGAGGCCTTTGGAACCCCCAGGAAGTGGAACCTGGATCTTGTAATGGAGAGTTTAGGAGGGGACATTAGGTGTGATGGGACACTGATCTACCATTGCATTTTAGTAGTCCAGGTCTCAAAAAGGTATGTCATAGGGTGTGGAAATCCTAGTAGCACTACTTCAGTGGTAAGTGTGGGGGAAGATGGAGACTCATGTGGGGCTGGGTGCACTGTGGTCCAGCTTTGAAAAGCAGTATGTATTGTCCTCATTAGATGTCAAACTCCGTAAAACTGGGCCAGTGCTTTGGCTGTTAAGTGTATGGGTTGCTCCCTTGAAAGAAAGCATAGGAGAGAATGATGAGAGGACTTTCTTCTCACTTCCAACACATTCTTTTCTCTTTTTTACATTAAAAAAAACAAATCTATCATACTATACACAAAGATCCAAATAGCAAATGAAGAAAAATATCTGGATTTCTTCCTAACTAAAAGAGAAATTAGATTTATTTGGTGCTTAACAGATTTTTTTTTTCTACACAGATTAGTATCATTCACATGTATGTGTACAGATGAGAAAAATGTTCACTTATCTAATCAACTTCATTTCATTTATTATGTTCATGTGAGAGGTCCATAGAGCATAGCAGGCTGTTGGATGTTCAAGGATGTTTGATACTTTCTTAGGCAACCAGTTTCTCTCCACTGCAATATCCACTTGCAATTATTTTTACTTCTGTTGGTGATGGGGACCCCTGCCCAGCCTCATTTTCATTTGGCCAGGGGCTCAGCTATTTCTTAATGTTTTTTCTCTTGAAACAAACTGCTATCACTCCTCACCCTGTGCGTGTCAAGATGTCTGGGATGTGTGAGCGCATGTTCTGACAGCACCCACACAGCTGTGTGTTTGGATAGCAAATGCTCACCTCAGCAGCAGCTGAGACTCTTATTTAGATGTTGCAAAGTGTTCAGGAGTGTGGTTTTTGCTTTGTTTGCTGAGCCATATTTAAGAGCACACTTTCTGAGACCTTGAGGAACGGCTGTAATTGGCAGCTCTTCCTGCAGCTCTCCTTGCCTGCAGCACACTGTGGGTGGGTGCCACAGCCTGATGGGCTCGCAGGCTACCCAGGGAACCCAGTGGCAGTGACAGATGGGGGGGCAAAGGGCAGTGCTGGTTTTGATTTTCCATGCTCAGCGCTACAGTCACACACTTCCTGCAGGCTTAACAGCATCACATTAGAAATGGAAAATAGAATGTTTCTTCTCTGCCTTTAGATGTGATGTTTTATATGTTTTAAATTAACTTTCTTCCTGGTTACCACTTTATAATGGGCAGGTGATACGTCAGTGTGCCAGAAGCTCTTGCCTTGTACTGAACTCTGTAACTTATCCGAGCCTAACAACACATACTGCATGACATCAGCAGCCCAGTGACTCATACACCAAGATACCATAGGTGTGTTCCTATATCCTGGAGATCAGAAAAGTCCTACGCAGAAGACTTGGCTTGTTTTTCCTACCTTGTTATGAAAACTACGTGCATAGTCTCAAAAAGCATTAAACAACTGTAAATTAAGTCTTTCTGTTTCTTATCAGAAGATAAATTGCTGTTTAAAAAAGGTGTTGCCAAGCCCAGAAGAGCCTCTTAAAAGGGCACGGGCTGCTGATTGTAGCTGTCTGGGGAGAGATTTTGTATGTAAAATATTTTAGTATTTTCACAGCAAACACCCGTGCTCTGTTCTGGGGGATAGCCCAACCAGTCTGAAGCATCTGGCACATCTGAAGCTTGAACAAGCTCAGTAGTTTGTTATATAGCAATAAATGCATAAAAAAGGCTACAAGCTGTATATGTGCAGGGTGACACTACAGCTCCTCCCCTTTCTACAAAAAAAACCCCTGTAGCTAAAGAAGAGTATTTGTAGGCTGACAAAACGCAGCAGGTAGTTTTACTGATGGCATTTAAAAAAGTACGTTTCCTTTAGTTCTCATTATCCAGATAATGTATTACACATCCCATTCCAGTAAGTATTTAGGATTATGACTTTCACCTGCCTGCCTCTTGATCACACTAACTTTTCCGTGTAGTTTTTGGTTCAGCTCCTCTTCCATATCATACAGAAATGAAGGAGGCGTTAGGATGTCTGCTGAAGCAGGCAGGAGTGGTTCCACTTGAACAATATTTCAGGGCAAAACCAAGGGGGGAGAAAACTTAGAGGTTGAGTATAGTGGACAATTGGCTGCTCCTTAAAAGACTTTGTGGTTTAATGAAGAAAAGACCTGCTTGATTATCCAAAAACCAGGCGAAGATCCTTATAAAAAAAGGCTTACTCAAGAGGTTTCTGGAATTTTCTAATTCACATCAAAAAAGAGAAAAAAATACTCCAAACACCTTTCATACGGCATTTGAGTATTCTTGCTTTTATTCACAGCTGGAACAGAGGAGGACAGTCACGCACAAGTGCAGAATAATGAGAGCATTACAGCAAGAGCATGCTGAATCTCAGAAATTATCTGAACTTCAGGAAAAGTTTCAGAAAGGGGTCAGAAATGGAATTCTGCTGTTACCTGAATTCCTGGGTCTGTTACATCTTGTGCTCCATGGTGCTTTTGAGCTGTGAACTACTGGAACCTGTGGAAGCAGGAGGTGCTCTGTTTATATTTGTATTTCCATAGCAATGAAGCTAAAGGAGTTGTTTGGTCTCTTCTCCTCAAAAGATCTGCCAAATCACTCCTTTTCATAGAGTGAGTCTGTAGGAGGAACTGGGTTGGCATACTTGTTGCAGCTTCATGCATGGTTATGTTAGTTGCAGGTATTATTAAAGTATTTCATTAATATTTTTAATTACTACTGACTTAGTGGGATTTTGTGCTGATGCTTTAAATACTCAGTTGTCTCAACAGGTTCTTGTTTCCTGGGATGCACTTTCTCTTTTCTGTGATATACTTGAGTATAATTCTGTAGGTTCAGAAACAATATTTTGAACACTCAGATTTCTGGATCTGAAAACCTTTTATAAGCCCTACTATGTGCTTGTGAGATAGGACTTGGACTGGGAAAGTGGAGCTCAAGAGGGGCAAGGAAGGCATTTGCAATTCTCAGAAACATGCTGATATGATAACTGTGTTGGAAGAGGCTTTACTGGGACCCATGTTACACTTGCTGCCCCTAAGAAGCAGATCTGAGGGACACAGAGGGATAACAGTGTCCATAGATTTGTCCCCGTGTCTCAGCAGTTCAGTAGCACAGTTCAAAACAGCTAAAGAAAGCCAGGGAAAAAATCTATCAGCTCACTCCCACCCTTCAGCTGCAGGATACATTACATAAGTATAGTGATCATATAAGGCAGCACAGTGGTCTTGCAGAGAAAGAGGTCATACCAGGGTATTCATACTTTACTCAGGCATTCAACCGGAACAGCCAATTGGGCGAGCCTGCTTCCTTGGCGGACTCAGTGCAGAGTTACACTCTCACTGTGACCTACCCTGCTTTTCTTCATGGGCTGCTGCTGGGGTTTTCTAGGATCCCAAGTTAGGTATGTGCCTGCTCTGACACTTCAACTCTCATACAGCAGTAATTGCTAGTTGCGTGTGCTAAGCTCAAAATTGCAGCAGGATGAATAGCTGAGATTAATCTGGGACATCAATGTAGGAGCACACTGGCTTTTGGAGCTGGCTTAATTAACTGAGAATCTCCTGATGTACCTCTTCTGTTTTGATATTGAAAACAATTTGGGTTTGACTAAAAGCTAGTGAAGTCACTTGAAACCTTTCTGTGAGTTTCAGTGTATGTGCAGGTCTATATGAGAATGAAATAAAGGAATTCAGAATACTGTGTGATATTTAGCTGAGGGACCTTAAGTACCTGAAATCCAGAAGCTGAGGGTGTGAGTCTGTTAGAGATAATAAGCAACGCCTCCTTGTGCCTTGAATGATGGCGTTATACTCCATGATGGCAGGGAGAACACGAGAAATGAGAAAAGCAAAATTAGACCTGACGTGTGAAATGTCATGAGGGCAAGTATCACATACAATAAGTATGAGCAATAAAACAGCTAAACTGCCCAACATTCTCCATTTCTGGAACAAAAAGGATTACATTTTTTTTACAAAACAAATATGAAATTACTTCTGATTTAGAAATATCCATGAATGGTCTAATCCAGGCAAAATGTTTTATCTTTTCTTTCCCTGCATTCCAAGTTTTAAATAAAATGTATGAAAATTTATTCCTCTATGTCTGACAGTAAATAATTCATCAGAAAGCTGTAGCTGCTGTGAGAGAGGATCCTGTGCTTGTAAAACTAGACTGATGAGCTAAAAATCTAACTGCTTACAGAAGAACATCATATTTTCAGCATTTTGCTGCATGTGTTGGGTGCTCACTGAGAACATGTTTAATTCATTATCAATATTTTTCCACACAAAAAGGCTTTACAGAGATTATTTTTTTAAATTATAACTAAAAATTCCTCATGAGAATTGTGAGATCACAGCAACAGAGAAAATGTTCATCAGGATCATGGCCATTACATTCAGATAAGTACATCTCATTTTTTTAATAGAGTTGTTTTCCAGAGCCATTGTGTTGGCTTTGTATCCATGTCAATCAAGCTTTCACACAGAAATTGTTAATAATTAGGGGTGGGAGGGAATCCTAAGTAATTTCAATGTGACTTCTGTTTGTTAGAGACAGTCTTGTGGACTTTCTGCCATGTGAATTTATGCATAAGCAGATTCTCTGGTACCATCATCTATGGAGTAGAATTTCTGTGTGACAAACGGAATATGGAAGAAGCTTCATAGCCCTAATAGGTGATCAGGGCATGTTTGTGATAGATGCAGTATGCATGTGCAGCAAAAACACATGCCCAGCTCTGAAAAAATTTCAGCTACAGGTTACAAACACTTCCCATAATCTGTAACTTTACAGCATATAGGGCTAGTGACATCAAAAAGGTCACTTACTGCCATGATGTTTACATGTAAAGTTATATAGATGTCTTAGGACTCGCAGATACAGAAGAGGACCCGGGTGCCCAAATCACTGGATGTGGAGTGTTGGATGCCATTTGTCCAAGGGGGATGCTTTTGTTTTCTGGAGAACCGAAAAGATGAACCGGTTTATTCCCTATTAGAACTTCACCCCTGAATTTTCAGAACTCTGGCACTTGTTCATCCCAAGCTTCAGCCTGGCCAATCGTGAGCTTCATTTGTTTAATGAATTACCAGTTCTTTATCAACTTGGATTAGCATCAGAACAAATTGCATTCATCTTGCAAAGATTCTCAAGAGAAGTGATGTTTGGCTGTATGCACCAATATTGGTGGTAAAATAGGGTAGTTAGAAAGGTAAAAAACAACAGTCACATGCCCATAAAGGCAATGTAAATAATTGATCTAGCAAGCAGAAGTTCCTTCTTACTGCAGCATTGATGCAGTACTGCCTAAGTACTTTTCCTCAAACCAGACATCTCTTTTTTCATTTTACAATAGATATTATACACATATACAATATTTACTCTGTACATGTTCATGTAGAGTATGTATTTCTTTTAAATTCTAATGTCTCTCATATCTTGCTGTAGTGATTAAGAAACAGCAGGGGTTTTTGATCAGACTATACCAAACCATTATGCTCATTTTGGTGAAAATATCAGATGATTTCCTGAATGTATCTAGTTCATACATGGTGGATTTTTAATCATTTTTGAACTTGTTTATTTTGTTTGTAAGTAGTTCTCACTAAATCAGATCCAAACCAAATTTACTAAAAAAAAAATGGTTTTCTGGGTAACAGTATATTTTGAATCTGGAGATTAGGCTTAATATCTGATTTCAGAACTTGATATATTTTGCTGTTAATGCAATTTGGCATTTTACAGTATTTTTTAAGCTGTTAAAAATTGAATTATTGGAATCAAGCTAGGATATAGTATCATAAATAGCATCAAATGGACTTACAGAAAATTCACGGATGAACTTCATGCTCTATAAATAGCAGAAAAATCTGTACATTTAAATTGGTCTCTGAACTGAAAATCAAGCCAGCTTTTAATGCAGTCAAGTAGAGAAAGATAACACAGTAAAAAAAAAAAGGTATTTTTCTCCTTCTTAACAAGCCTTGCTTCACCGATGCCCATGCGTGACATCCTATTTTTAGCTGTCAGGAAAGCAGTGAAGCATATGCAGTGCAGTAGAATGCCCTGTTCCCATGCCTGATTCTCCATACATAGCTACTGCACTGCACTGTTCTCCCCTGGCTCCCACTCCGAGGGCTTAACAAGCATTTTCTTGGCAGAATTGCCTCTGCTGAGAGCTGTCCTCATAGTGAACACTCAGGCAACTACTCCATTGCGCCCACCTTCCCACCAGGACCCACAAAAGCTGGGCGTTGACCAAACTTGGTGTCAGTGAAACGGTTTGCAAAACTCATGAGCAATGAATCTTCAGTCATGCACTCCCCCCGCCCTTCATCTTGGTGTTGGTACCAAGTAAGTCTAATTTTCTTTTCTTGTCTTGTTATTTTTGGAAACAACTTTCAGACTTGAAAGGCTGCCATGCACAGGAGATGTGTTTTGGCTCTTCTGCCAGTTGCATTCTGTGGATGATTAGATCAAACTGAGTGGCTGCCAGATGACTAAACAACTTGTTGCAGAATAACAGGTCTCACTGGAGAATTAACAATGTCTTTATAGTCTCCCCTCAATGAAGTGCCTGGAATTTTCTTAGCTAACAGGATAGATCAGTTTAAGATTTTCCAGTGCTACTTGAATATGATTTATAAAAGTGCTTTAAACACCCCACACCCCGCCCCCCCAAAAAATCAAACCAAATCAAAAACTAAAAAAACCCCAACACAACACTCCCCTTCCCCCCCCAAATGCCTCCATCATTTAAGTCTTTTAATTTTACTTCAGGGTTAAAGGGCATTATTTAAAGAAGATTGAGCCCTGCCTTCCTGCATTATGTGTCTTTTTATGCCTCTGTGTGTTAGTTGGGATGGAAGTGCTAATAAAGAAGTTCTTTGAAGCAATGAATGCTGGACTTTGCACATGGGGAATTCAGAGCTCTCAGGTATAGCTGACTGTGAATCAGATTAGCTACAATGAATTGTAAAAGGATCTAAAAATGTTGAGGGTCTGGGCAAGATGATGTGTAAATCAGCAGATCTAGTCTCTGCTCTCCTCTCAGCCATCTCAAGGTTTTCTTGTGAAGGGATTCTCCCTTACTGTGAAGCAGATACTCGCAGGTATTCCTAAAACACTCAAAATATGGAAGTAGTGAAAAGGGCAGAGAAAAAGTTGTATTTTCAGTTAAAACCATTAGCAACAGTGGTGTTTGGTTCCTACGTCAATCTGTGAAGTTGACTATAAAGACAAGATTGAATTTGACGTAGAATGTATATTGTATATATATGGCTATAATCACATGAGGAAAATATGTCCAGTAGGAAAATGTTCTTTAACTTCGGAGTCACAGGCATAAGATCTGGAATCTGGATGTTGACAAAATCAAACATGATATAAGATACGGTATTTTAAGTAAGGGTCATTAACAGCTGTTAGAATCTTCAAATGAAGTAAAACCTATATTATCTTAAACTATTTAGAAGATATGCTCTATCTCAAGCACCAGTCATTGCATCAGATGCTGGAGTTGCTGGAGGAAACTGTAATTCCTCTGAGAAATTCCCAGAAAGTTGAGCTTCTATTGTTGGTTCCTTTTGGCCTTTTGACCCAATAAAAAAGATTTGGGTGATTTACCTATACTCACTGAGAATAGGCAGAGGTGGAAGTATGGTTCAGGTGCATGCTACATAGAGCACTGTGGTAGTAAGTCTGAGACCAGTACAAGTCTACAGTTTTCTCTCCTGAGCAGGGCCAAAACTTATGTGAAATGATGGACCTTGCAGCAAAAGGACAATGAATGAGAGGCCACATGTTGAAATCAGTGGCGAAGTGAGCTGCTCCAGGTGAGTGCTGTTATTAGTGCTACAGCTTTATCCTGATCCAGCCCAAACCTGGAAGATGTAGTTTGCATTTTTTATGTCTTGTGGTGACTTCAGATTGGCTTCATGACATCTAACGTCAGAAGTTAAATATTAACTGTCTAAATCCAACCTAGTCATGCAGGTCTGACTCCCTGTGTAGATAATGATGGGAAACAAGACACTACAGGTTTCGATTCCTGATCCAATCACAGGCACGAGCTTCCCTGCCCTGCACCAACACTGAGAGCGCTTGGTTTTCCAGGATTTCAGTGCTGCCTCAGGGTGGGTGAGTGCAGCTGATTAGGCATGATTAACCTTGCTTATCGTGCTGTTCGAAGTGTCCTCCCGTGCACAAGCCAATCTTCCCTTGATACCAGGGCTAGAGCTGCTGTTTCTATTGACACTTTATGCTCCTTGCATACCTTGTCTACCAAAAGGGAAACTAGACAAGGAAAGGAAAGTATGGAAAAACCCTTGACTGTTAAGAACATATAAAAGACAAAGGCTGGCACATTCACCCACAAATCCAGGAAATAGCTGCGTGGTTTTTGCTGCACTTGTTTTTGTATTTGGGTCAATTCCAGCTGTGATCTTGGCCAGGAACCGTGTCTGAATTTGACACAGTTTTTGAGCCTTTGGAGTGTAAAATAAATATTTTAAATAATATTTATCTCTGTGTTACAGATCTTTGACCAAAATGACACCCACAAATTATTACTTTCTGAAAACACAGCTTATCAGCAATTAAACACCTTCAAAAGCTGCACTAATGATTTATTTTAAATAAAATAAGTATTTCACACAGAGATTCTTAGTCTGTAGCTATGTCAAATTCAAGTCAGTTTGCATGCACGATTTTCCTCTATTTTTTTTTAATCTCAGAAGACGGTGGGGGAAAAGAAATGTATTTGGAAGTTTTCTTGTTAATAATGGATATATCATCTGGAGGGCACTGGTTGTTAGCAGTTTCTTTCTGATCACACAATGTGTTTGTATAGCATCAATATTAACATGAGATTAGCTGGAAAAAAGTGTTGCTGAGTGACTGCTAGTGCAAATTGAATTGTTTGTATTAGAACTGTATGAATAGCATATTTGGCGTAGTGTTAAATTGAACTGCTGAGCTAGGGGAGACATTAGCAGAGATCTGTATGTGAAACTCAGCCAGAGTCTGCATTTGCAAAGGTCTTTAACTCATGCTGAGCACCAACTGGACTGTGCTTTGAATGTGAATGTTAGAAAAACTCCAGACATTACTGCATGATGGTAGTATTACTACTTTAGATCCTGAAAAAGATTTAAGCATGCTCTAAACCAAATCAAACCATAGAATGTAGCAAACCTGGATTGTCTGGCCTTCAGCCCTGAACAAATATTTCACATGACAATTCATACTCTGCCACTAGAGCCCACAGAGACACCGATTGTCACTTCGAGTTTACTTTTCCTTTTCCACAGTAATGCTGCTAGGTAAGTTGTAGCAGTGCTTTGTTATGTTTTTCATTTAAACAGTGTCAGTGAATATGAAATTGAATTGCTGGTTTGTTCCTTTAACTCAATTAATACATCTAAACAGTCATTTTGCCACAAAAGAGACGCTACACCATAGGGGTTTAATTAAGCAGTCTAGGAAGTGTCTAATTATCATTTTCTAATTATTATCTGAAACAATGCCTTATGTATTGAATGCTGTCTGGTTTCTGTTTTCTTAGTTGGTTTTGGCTTCAGTTTCAATAATAGAGAGCTTAATTCTCATTTAATGTAAATATTCACTTTCAGGAAAGTTGCTTTGCAGAGCAATGAAGAAGTGATTTATAGTAAATGAGAATCAGGCTCACCATCACGTGTGCCTTATACTTGTCTGCCTTTAAAACACTTAATACTCGTCATGCTTTTCCTTCCAACTTGTGTTATTGGTAAAGTAACTTTACTGGGTACTTCAGCATCTGGTTCTGTTGATATTCAATGTGGTTCTAGCATTTTTATTCCTTCCAAAAGGAAGATTTGATAAAACTACAGAAGACACCAACAGCCTACTCTGTACCATTTTAAAGGCATGTGACTTTTTGACTATTTGAGGTTCAGGTGATAAAACCTTGGTTTTTAATGCTGATTTTGAATGTTAGTTTTGGAAATCAAGTATCTGTTGGAAGCCAGAGAACCAGGGCTATGAAGAATTCTTGTATAAAACACAAGGGTAAATAAAGTGGTGGTTAAGTCAATATTTCCTTTTCTTTTTCTAATTTGTTCAGTCTATAAACATAATCCATGAAAATCGGACAAAAATCTTGCTCTTCTCACACAAGAGTTACAGTTCATAGTTAGGATTACTCTGTATCAACAGGAAATTAGGATGAGAGCTGAGACTGATCATACAGATAAAAATTTGACCTATGTTGGGTAGAATTTCATTAAATAGTAGTCAGACAGAGATGAGAAAATTTTAAATTCTTTTGAAAAGAATTCATTTTTAGTGACAGGGCAGCAATGTTTTAATACATGTGTCCATACTGAATTTCCTATTCGGCCATGATAACATGAAAGCACTCTGGCGTTACTGTGATCTTATTTTTGCGTATCTTGGTTTCTAATATTTGGGTTTGGATTTAGCTGGTTGTTTCTCTTGCTTTTTAACTCTAACATTTCTGAGGGAACATTTTGTCTGATGCTGCTAAAGCTACACACCAAAGCCCACCCACAACAGAACCCTTGGACAGTAATCTGCACCTCTCGATGACTATTCACAGAGGCGTATGTATTTACAGTTTTGGACTAAAAGACAGAAATGGTCTGTGATACATATGCTCTGTGCAGAGAAGAGAGGGAGTGAAAAATGAACTGCTTGAGAGAAATGCAAGATGGAGGTATGGGGACTAGAACGAGATAGGGAACGTCTACATCTAGCCAGAAAATGGGTCTCAGCTGCAGGTTACTAAGACAAGAATACCCTGCTCTGAACTGACTATATCACTTGGAGTATTGTGTACAGTTCTGGTGTCCTCAACATAAAAAGGGAGCAGTTGGAGCAAGTCCAGAGGAGGGCCATGGGGATGATTGGGGGCTGGAGCACCACCTGTATAAAGACAGGCTGAGGAAGTTGGGGCTGTTCAGCCTGGAAAAGAGAAGGCTGCGTGGAGACCTCATAGCAGCCTTCCAGTATCTGAATTGGGCCTAGAAGGATGTTGGGGAGGAACTCTTCGTTAGGGACTGCAGTGGTAGGACAAGGGGTAATGGCTTCAAACTTAAACACGGGAAGTTTTGATTAGAGC